>NW_023270498.1:5929088-6122795 GCF_011800145.1 Mirounga leonina
CTTTCTTTCTTTCTTTCTTTCTTTCTTTCTTTCTTTCTTTCTTTCTTCTTTCTTTCTTCTCTTTTTTTTTTTATCCCTTTCACGGTTTCACAGTATACCCAGTGCTTGGCCTTCAGTAAATATTGACTGAATGGATTGCTCTTTGGCACATGTTTAGTGCTGGTAGTGATGGAACTTAGATCAGTGTGTTCCATGGAAATCCCTTAATACTTAAGGAAAAAAAAATTGTGTACTAAATAAGTTTGAAACAAGTTTCAATATATACCTTCCCTTAGACATCCATAATGAATGCAAGTATATTATGAAATTTAATTAAAAAATAAGAGTTTTTAATTAAGCTGTTAAAAGTCAGGGTAGCCTTTACCCTTGGTGGCTAGTGACAGAAAGGAGAAAGAAAGGTCCCATTGGATGCTGGTAATGTTCTATTTTTGATCTGGGTGCTGTTGATAGGGGTGTGTTCGATTTGGGAAAATTTATCAAACTGCAACCTTTTGATTAGCCCATTTTGCATATGTTATACTTCAATATAATGTGAATATGTGTAGATTTTTCCAGGGAGAGGTTCCACAGTTTTCAGCAGGTTTGCAAAGGAATTCCTGCCTCAAAAATAGTGCAACCACTGAATTGGAGAAAAAAGATCAGATCTTGAATGGCATGAGGATTGTGGGTTGACCAGTAAACTTTTTTTTTTTTTCTGGATTTTTCTAAATTGAAAAAAAAAATAAGAGTTTGCTATATAATATAAGTGTTTGCTGTAGTTTATTTTTATTTTTTTTTTAATTCTAGGTGCCCCATTAATTTTAGTTAAAGTTTTTATCTTTCTGGATCTCAAAAGCTTATAACTCTGTAATGGTGACAATAATATATACTTATTGGGTTATTTCTTCCTTATATAAAGTGCTAGTCTAATATCCACCTCACAATAAATAAATGGTTGTTGTTGTTGCTATTGTATCATAACTCAGGATGAATCTCAAATTCTTCTTACCAGGAGATAGACGCAATTTTTTAACAAAATTTTAAGGGAAAATCGGGACACCTGGGTGGTTCAGTTAGTTTAAGCGTCTGCCTTCAGCTCAGGTCATGATCCGAGGGTCCTGGGATCCCTCTGCCTGCTACTCCCCCTGTTTGTGCTCTCTCTCTCTTTCTCCTTCTCTCTTTCAAATAAATAAAATCTTTTTAAAAAAATAAGGGAAAATTATTATTCACCTGGATTTTCATAAAATCCCCTTAATGCATTAAGAAATCATGAAATACTTATCTCCCCAAATTTTATGTTAATAAAATTAAAAACCCTAAACAAAAAAATAAAGGCTGACAGGTTAGACTAAGAGCAATTTACAAAAATATACACAGATTGCAAAGATAAGTGCAAAAATGAGAAAATTGTTGACAAGTCATATGACAACTAAAAGTTTAAGTTTCTTAATATGCTAAGAACCCTTATAAATCAACTATAAAAGTAACTATAGCTCAAAACCAAAACCAAACAAAACAAAAAGCAAATGATATAACCAGGCATTTCACAGATAGAGAAATACAAATATCTAATGCAAATAGAAAGTACTTAGCCTCTTTCATAAAGAACCATACATTAAAACTATAGTGAGGTACCCCATTTTCCCTAGCTCTTCCATTTAAATCTGCATGTTTCCAATCTCCTAATGAGATTCCAGCATGGTTGGCCTGGAGATCCTACAAAGAGGGGCTCTGAACTCTGAAAGTGCCCCCTTTCACTGGCCACCTGCACAAACAGATTCCTATTTCCTCCACCACAAAATGCTTTTTATATTGCCTTCTCATCATTGTCTTTGGGAAGAATTAATTAGAATCACATATGCAAACTGCATGAATATTTAATATAGAAATATTTTCTAACGTGTGATTCAGAGTGCTGTAGCTCTCTGGGATGGAAATAGTGGAATCTCTAAAGACATAAAAATACATGTTTTAAAAACTAAAATATAGAGAAACAAGGAAATAGCAAAAAACATTAATGAAAAATTTTCATAAATTCCACAAAGGTGACAAGATTGAAAAATACTAGTATGAAATAAATGCAAATGGATCAACTTCTCAAATATAAAGCATTAAAGATTGATTTTAAGAGACATGATTAAAGCCAGCAGAAAAGTTCAAGATAAGTAGCACCTTGTGTGGTACAGATGCCAATCAGCCAGAACAAAAGTTAATCAATACCAACAAGTAGGGTCATTCTGATGTGTCAGCTCTGTCTGGAACACAACACAACAAAGAAGGTTCAAAATAGAATAAAGGACAAAATTACATCAGACAATGTAAACACAAAGAAAACATTTCTTTAGAAAGTAAAGGTTGACTTGAGTTTGCACAGAACAGATATTCTGTTCTCAAAATAAATGATAGGTAGGTAGATGATAGATAGGTAATAGGTGATAGATATATAGATGATTGATAGATAAATTAGACAGAAAGATAGATGATAGATAGATAATAGAAAATAGATTTTAGAGTTATAGACAATCCCTAGCATCATAAGCAATATAAATTAATGTAACATGGAAGTGCCATTCTTACATTATTTAGCCAAGTATTTAAAAATGTAACATCTGATGTTGGGAATGTTGTGAAATTGTTCACCAAATCTTTCACGCTGGGGTTAGAATATCAGTTGGAAAGATTATATCACATTAGGTCACTTAATGACTTCCATCTTGGAATTTCCATGATGAATTAGTTCCTTAGAGACAGAATATTATATTATGAGGAGTTTTTCAAGGGAAGTTTTGGAAGTGTGAGGAATGAATTATTTTATTTTATTTCATTATTATTTTTAAAAACATTTTTATTTATTTATTTGATAGAGAGAGAGACAGCGAGAGAGGGAACACAAGCAAGGGAGAGTGGGAGAGGGAGAAGCAGGCTTCCCACTGAGCAGGGAGTCCGATGCAGGGCTCAATCTCAGGACCCAGGGATCATGACCTGAGCAGAAGACAGACGCTTAACGACTGAGCCACCCAGGCACCCAGGAAAAAATTATTTTAATAACTTATAACTGTTTTATGACTTAAGTTTGGAAATTATGGACAAATATCAAGTTGTATTTATCACAAAGCTAGTTGCAAAAAGAGTAAACAAACATAATCACCCAATGTGTTTGTAGGCTTGTAAATTGCCTATTAGTGGTGTGTTGAGATTATCAGAAAAGAAAAGGAAAAGTTAACCTGAGTATTAAAATGAAGAAATTAGAGAAGATTTTGTAAATAATTAATACTGCATTATCTTTCTGCAATGAATAAAAACCAAAAATCTATAATTTGTGGGGTGCCTAGGTGGTGAAGTCGGTTAAGCGTCTAACTCTTGGTTTCAGCTCAGGTCGTGTTCTCAGAGTCCCGCATAGGACTCCACTCAGAGAGGAGTCTGCTAAAGTTTCTCTCTTCCTCTCCCTCTGCTCCTCCCCCTCCTCTCTCTAAAATAAATAAATGTCTTTTTAAAAAAAATTAAAAAAATAAAATCAAATTCATGATTTGAGCTCAAATAATGGTATAAAACCTTATGTTATCTTCACTAATTTTTGATAGTTAAACCCCAAAACAAGTGTTTTGGATTTCTATAAGCACCTATTTCCTAGAAAATAATTTAATAGTATTAAGTAATAATACAAATAATTAAGATCTTTGCTTCTAGACTGTAATGAGAAATGTCTACCAGTTCAATATCTCCAGAGTTCTTGAACATTACCCAGGCATTGTTGGAACTCCAAATTTGCCTAGCTGTCCTTATGATGGCTTTTAGCTTTCCTTTTCTTGAGATATTTGTTACATTAGACTCTTCCTTGCTCTCAGGTCAGGGGTACATTGCCAATTAATAGTGGGTGGATCAGGGCTTCAGGGCCATAGCATCCTGGTCCAATCATGCCTTTATTTTATTTCTGATCTCAACTCTGCCTCATTCCTAAAGTTCCTGCCATCTGTCTGCTCATCTTTCTTTATCAGCCACAAAGCTGTCAAGCTTTATTATCTTATGACTCCTTTCTCCAGAAGGTATCTTTCAACTTCTCAGGAGCTAGATTTGTTGCTGTTGTTGTTGTTTTGGAAACTGCTCTTCAAATCTGTTTTTTCTCAGAGGAAGTTTGTTTATGCAATGCTGGGCACAGCCCCATATCTTCCTTGCTGCACTAAAACCAGTCTCTGTGCCACAGGAAGAACACTCCATATGACCAATGACCCCCTACTGGCTCAGTCAGGCTCCATTGTCCCCCAGAGCTTGATTTAGGTTAAGGTTCTCGTGGTACCATGACCTCCTTATACAGATTACCTAATTCAAGTAAATGTGGCTTTTCAAAATCTTCTTTCCAATTCAGTATTAAGTTCAGGATGGTTTCAATTGGCAAGTGTCAGAAAACCCCAATAAAATCAATAATGAAAGGGTTTATTATGTCATAGAAAAAGGACATAGGAATGATGTAGTTTCAGGACCAATTAACTCAGTTGTCCCAAACCAGAGGGGGGAGAAGCAGAGGATGAAGGTGTTTATAGGAAAAGACTGAGTGCAAGGACAAGGAAGATGAAGAGCCAAAGATCAAGCATCTAAAATAAGAAAATAAACTGAGAATCACAGGAAAGATTGATTGCAGAAAAACACCCTGGAAAAGGAAGGGGCCCAGACCAAATCATTCTCAGTGCAAGAGAAGATGAAGGAACAGTTGCAGGCTGCCAAGCAGGAGCCCTCTATCAAGGAAGTGAACTTGGCCAATTTAGCCCCTCAAGAAGGCTGGCTAAATCCTCCAAAGCTGGAGAAGTTGGAGACATGCACTCACAGAAACATTGCAGAGTTGATTCACAAGAAAAAAAGGCTGTGCGTCTATATCCCAAGAGTCCACTTTTGCCTTGATTCATTCAGCTACACTGTCATCCCTGTGACCAGTTGTGGACAGGAGTGACCCAGATAATGTGCAGTTTTGGTGGAACTGTGGGAAAACAGACAGTCTGAGCTCAGTAATGCTGACACATCCCCATCTTGCCCTACTCATAAGAACTCTCTGATAGACAATGTTGTATGCCTGTCAAAATCAAGCAAAATCAACCCCTTCCCTTTGACCCAGTATTGCCACAGATACATTTACTCTGGCACATAAAAAATAATGTACAAGGAATGTTTATTGCACTGTTGTCTATAATGACAGAAACTTCTAAACAATAAAAGTGTCTTTCAGTAAGAAACTGATTTATAAATGGTGTCACAGTCCTTCTGTGATACATTATGTGACCTGTTAAAAGGATTTGATAGAAATAAATATTCTAATATGAAATAATTTCTCAAAATTAATATCAAGTGAATAAAGCAAGATTTATAACAATGCTCATATCCTTGATTGAAAAAAATAGGATGTGTTTATAAATCCACTCAGAATATCTTTGGAAAGAACCCAAGAAACAGAAAACAGTATCACCTTTGGCTAGGAGGTCTAGATGCCTCTCTTAAACATGAGAATAAATCAGCAAAGCTTCTACAAAACACACACACACACAGAATTATCCACCTTTTTGGTTTGCCAACCTCAGAGTCTAGGCTTAACTTTTTCATTTTTCTTTCATTTTTGCATAATAATTATAGCAGCTCCAGACATCTCATCCTCACCCAATAATATCTAAAGTGCTTGAATGTTTTTTAGAATGCATATGATTTCAAAATTGATACAAATTTTCATGGTAAAAACCAATGCAAAAGGTTTACAATTCTGCATGTAAAGAGTTTAGAAGTTTCCACTGATCTCAACAGCAAGTAATAAGAAAGGTTTGAAGTTAAGTTTTAAAAAATTTAAAAATTGCAACTCTTCTTGGATAAAAGAGGGGAGGGCAAAGGGCAAATGACTGTCCCTAAGATTGGAGAGACAGGAGAATGCAAGGTCCTCATGGCTTCTCAGAGCAGAAACTCAGGAGCAGGAGCAATGGTGGGAACAAGGGCTGGGGTAGGAAAATAAGAACTATAATTGATGATTTGCTGGAGGCTTAGGGCAGAGAGTTAAATTCTCCAGGGAGACTAGTCATAGGGGAGACCTACAATATTATAAGATTTATTTCTAGGAGCTTGACCATGTTCTCATAGTAAATATCAGAGGAAAATCCTCTCAGGCTTTCAACAGGAAGGAAAAAGAAATCATCTTGAAATACACCACTCTGTTCTTTCAGAGTGGTTTCAAAAGAAACTGGTTAAGTAGAGTCTAACCTGCTGTGGTTTTATGGGAGCTTGATTTGGGGAAGGAAAATACCAACTGCAGCACTCTATGGAAAATCCTCTCCCAACCAAGGGTGGTGGGGGACTGAGAAGCACTTGTGAAGTCTACAGAGCAGAGGCACAGCTCACTGAAAAACTGAGACCTAGTCATAGATACAGAACTTCCGTCACTCCTCCCAACCATTGTACTAAAGGGCTCTTTACAGCAGTTACTTCTGCTCAGTACATCATGTCTGTCTATCAAGAAAAAAAAAAAAAAATCAGAATACATACCAAAAGCAAAAAACACAGTTTGAAGAGACAAAGCAAGCATCAGATTCAGACGTGACAGGAATGTTGAAATTATCTGAGTGAGGATTTAAAACCATGATTAATATGTAAAGAGCTCCACTGGGTAAAGTAGTCATCATGCAAGAACAGATGGGCAATGTAAACAGAGAGATGGAAACCCTAAGAAAGAACCAAAAAGAAATGTTAGAGATTTAAAAAAAACCCACAAAGTAGGGATTGCGGGACAATTATAAAAAGTATAACATACATTTACAAAAGTGTTGTATATTTTACTTGGAATACCAAAAGGGAAAAAGGAGAAAGACAAGAATAGCAGAAATGTTTGAATCAATAAAGACTGGGAATATCTTCAAATTGATATTAGACACCAAACTACAGATTCAGGAAGCTCAGGGAACATCAAATAAGATAAATGCCTTTCCCACCCCCAAAACAAACTACACCAAGATTTCAAATTATAAAATCAAAGAGAAAGAAAAAAGAATCCTAGATGAAGCTGGGGATGGGGAGGGGTCTTACTTGTAGAGAAACAAAGATAAGAATTACATCCAACTTCTCAGAAATCATGCAAACAAGAAGACAGTGGAGTGAGATATTTAGAGTGTTGAGGGAAATAAAGCACCAACCTGGAATCTTGTACCCTATGAAATTATCCTTCAATTGTGAAGGAGAAATAAAGACTTTCTCAAACAAGTAGAAAGTAAAGGAATTAATTACCAGTAGACCTGCCTTGTAAGAAATGCTAAAAGAAGTTCTTTGGAAAGGAGGAAAATAATATGGGTCAGAAACTTGGATTTACTTAAAGAAAAGAAGAACATCAGAGAAAGAATAAGTAAAGATAGAGTAAAAACTTCTATTTTTTTATTCTTAATTGCTTTGATAACAGTTTCTTCAAAATAATAATAGCAACAATGTGTTTAATTATGAGTGTTTGTTCATGTGAAACAAATGACAGCAATGATGTAAGTAATCAAAAGGAGAAATTAGGATTATTTTGGTGTTATAAAGTACTCACACCACCCATAAACTGATGAAGAGTTATTAAGGGCAACCACTAAAAAAAGTAAATAAATAAAAATAAAAATAAACTGATATGCTAAGAAAGGAGAGAAAATGCAAATGCAAGTGCAAACATATAAAATGCACAATTAAAACTGCAGAAGGCAGAAAAAGAATGGAAGACAAAACTAGGAAATAAAGAGAAAGAACAAGGACAACAAATAAAACACAGTAATGAATATGATTGATACTAATCTAAGTATATCAATAATTACTTTGTATGGCAATGGTCTAAATGCCCCAATTAAAAGACAGAGCTTATCATAATGAGTCAAAAAAATACAACCTAACTGTGTTGTTTATAGGAAACTTTTAAATATAAAGACACATACAGTTTAAAAGTAAATGAATGGAGAAAAGTATACCATCCTAACATTAATTAAAAGAAAGCAGGAGTAACTATATTAGTTTCAGACAAAGCAGACTTCAAATCAAGGAAGCTTATCAGGAATAAAGATGAAATTTGCATAATGATAAAGGGGTCTCTTCTCCAAGAAGACATAACTATTCTTTTTTTTTTTTTTTTAAAGATTTTATTTATTTATTTGAGAGAGAGAGTGAGAGAGAGAGAAAGAGCACAAGAGGGGGGAGCGGGAGAGGGAGAAGCAGACTCCCCGCCGAGCAGGGAGCCCAATGCGGGACTCGATCCCGGGACTTCAGGATCATGACCTGAGCCGAAGGCAGTCGCTTAACCAACTGAGCCACCCAGGCGCCCAAGACATAACTATTCTTAACATGTATATGCCTAACAACAGAGAGTCAAACGAGGCAGAAACTGATAAAACAGTGAAGAGAAATAGATGATCCCCTGTCATTAGTGGAGACTTCAACACTCTTCTTTTAGGAATGAACAGATCCAACAGGCAGAAA
Source organism: Mirounga leonina (assembly GCF_011800145.1). NCBI lineage: Eukaryota > Metazoa > Chordata > Mammalia > Carnivora > Phocidae > Mirounga > Mirounga leonina. Next base: position 5,937,525 of record NW_023270498.1, read on the forward strand.
ATCAGTAAGGATATAGATGAACTCAACAACACCATGAATTACCTGGATATGATTGATGTCTCTAGACAACTTCATCCAGTAACAGCAGAATACACATTTTTTTCTGAAGCTCAGATGGAACATTCACCAACATAGACACCATTCTTGCCCATAAAACCCAAATTAACAAATTTAAAAGAACAGAAATCATACAGTATCTTCTCTCAGACCACAATGGAATTAAACTAGAAATCAATAACAGACAGATAACTGGACAATTCCCAAATATGTAGGGATTAAACAAAACACATCTAAATGACATGTGGGTGAACAAAGAAATTTCAAGAGAAATTTAAAATATTTTGATCTAAGTGAAAAATGAAAACAACTTATCAAAAATAGTGCAATGTGCAAAACTCAGTGCTTAGAGTGGAATTTATAGAAATGAAAGCATATATTAGAAAAGAAGAAAGGTTTGAAGTTAATCATTTAAATTGCAATCTTACAAAACTAGAAAAAAAGAGCAAATTAAATCCAAAGTAAGCAGAAAAAAAGAAATAATAAAATTTAGAATAGAAATCAAATAAATCAAAAATTGAAAATCATCAGCAAAAATCAATGAAACAAAAAGCTGATTTTTTGAAAAGCTCAATAAAATAGATTATCTCCTTGCTAAGCTAACAAAGAAAAAAAAAAAGAGAGAAGAGACACTAATAATATCTAAAATGAAAGAGGGAACACCACTACAGATCCCATGGAGATTAACAAGATAATAAAGAAATATTATGGACAACTCTATGCCCACATATTTGATAACGTAGATGAAATGGACCAGTTTCTTGCAAGGCACAATGTGCCAAAACTCATACAAAAAGAAATAGATGATTTGAATAGGTCTATATCTATTAATGAAATTGAATCAACAATTAAAAACCTTCCACAAGAGAAAGTACCAGGCCCAGATGAATTCATTCATGAATCCTATCAAACATTTACAAAAGAAATTATACCAATTCTCTACATTCTCCTTTAGAGAATGGAGGCAGAGAAAATACTTATTCTATGAAGACAGCATTAACCTACTATCAAAACCAGATGTTACAAGAAAACTAAAGACCAATATTTCTCATAGTATAGATATGAAAGTCTTCAACACAATATTAGCAAATAAAATCCCAAAAAGTATAAAAGGAATTACATACCATGACATAGAGGGATTTAATTTTTTTAATTAATTTAATTATTTGGGTGGGGAGCAGGGGACAGGGAGAGAGAGAATCCCAAGCAGACTCCCCGCTGAGCACAGAGTCTGATGTGGGACTCAATTTCATGACCCTGACATCATGACCTGAGCCAAAATTAAGAGTCGGATGTTTAACCAACTGAGCCACCCGGGCACCCTAACACAGTGGGATTTATCCAAGGTATACAAAGCTTACTCAACATTCAAAAATCAATTAATGTAATCAACAAAGGAAAAGAGAAAAGAAATCACATGATCATATAAGTTGATGTAGAAAAAGCACTTGACAAAATCCAATACCCATTCATGATAAAAACTCTCAGTAAATTAGAAATAAAGAGAAACTTTCTCAACTTGATCAAGACTATCTACAAAAAACCTACAGCTAACTTCATGTTTAATGCTGAGAAAATAAAAGAATAGGTACAAAAGAAGGATGTTCCCTCTCAGCATCCTTCTTCAACATCATACTGGAACATCATACTTACTAAGGCAATAAGGCAAGAAAAAGAAGTAAAAGGTACATCCATTTGGAAGGAAGACATAAAATTGTCTGTATTTTCAGTGGACATGATAGTCTATAAAGAAAATTTTAAAAAATCAACATAAAAACTACTGAAATTAATAAGCAATTATAGTAAGGTTTCAGAACACAAAGTTAATAAGCGGAAGTTAATTACTTTTCTATATGTCAACAATGAGCAAGTGGAACTTGTAATTAAAAACACAATACCATTTATAGTAGCACCCTCAAAACTGAAATACTTATGCATAAATCTAACAAAATATGTACAAGACCTATATGTGAAAAACCACAACACTTTGATGAAATACATCAAAGAACTAAATGAATGCAGAGATGTCCCATGTTCATGGATAAGAAGACTCAATATTGTCAAGATGTAAGTTCTTCCCAATTTGATCTATAGATTTAATGCAATCACAATCAAAATCCCAGCAAGTTATTTTATTGACACTGAAAGCTGATTCTAAAGTTTATAATATGGAAAGGAAAAAGTCCAAAATAGACAACATAATATTGAGTTTAAAGAACAAATTTGGAGAATTGATACTACCTGATTTCAAGACTTTATATAAAACTACACAATCAAGACAACATGGTATTTCTGATAGAATAGACAAACAGATCAACAAGACAGGATGGAGAGCCCAGAAATAGACCCCTATAGATATAGTTAACTGGTCTTTGATTAAGGATCAAAGGCAATGCAATGGAGAAAAGATGGTCTTTTCAACAAATGGAACAACTAGACATTTACATGCAAATAAAGGAAATGAGACACAGTACAAAAATTAAAAAACAGATCAAAGACACAAATGTAAAATGCAAAACTATAAAACTCCTAGAAAATACATAGTAGAAAACCTTCATGCCCTTGGGTATTGGCCTGTTTAAATACAAAACCAAAGACACATTCCGTGAAAGAAGTAATTGATAAGCTGGACTTTATTAAAGTTAAAAACTTCAGCTCTGCTAAAGACAATGCCAAGAGAATGAAAAGACAAGCCACAGACTGGGCAAAATATTTGTAACAGATGCATCTGATAAAAGACAATAACCCAAATCTTCAAAGAGTTCTTGAAACTCAACAATAAGAAAACAGACAACCTAAATAGAAGATGGGCCAAAGATCTTAATAGATAGTTTACCAAAGAAGACACACATGGATGGCAAATAAGTATATGAAAGGATGCTCCACATCATATGTCATCAGGGAAGTGCAAATTAAAACAGCAATGTGATACCACTACATTTAGAATGGCCAAAATCTGTGACACTGACATCAAATGTTAGCAAAGATGTGGAGCAATGGAATTTCCATATGTTGCTGGAGGGAATGCAAAATGATACAGCTACTTTGAAAAACAGTCCAGCAGTTTTTCAGAAAAATGTGCATACTCTTACCATACTATCCAGAAATCACCAAAGGAGCTGAAAATATATGTCCACACACATACCTGCATAAAAATTTTATAGTATCTTTATTCATGCTTACCAGAACTTGGAAGAAATCAAGATGTCCTTCAATAGGTGAAGGGATAGATAAACTGTGGTACATCCAGACAATGCAATATTATCAGTGATTAAAAAAAATACTAAAAAGCCATGAAAAGACGATGGAGATACCTTAAATGTACATTAGTGAGTGAAAGAAGCCAATCTGGAAAGGCTACTGTATGGCTACACTGTATGATTCCAAATATATGGCATTCTGGTAAAGGCAAACCTATGGAAACATTATAAAGTTCAGTGGTTGCAAGAGGTCGGGGGGAGGTGACTAGTCAGAACATGGGTTTTTAAAACAGTGAAAATGCTCTATATGATATTATATTGTCGGATATATTTCATTATACACTCACCTTAACGCATAGAATGTTCAACTCCAAGAGGGAACCCTAAGGTCAACTATGGACTTTGGGTGTTATGATGCATCTGTAGAGGTTCATTCCTTCATTAAAAATGTAGCATTCCGGGGGCACCTGGGTGGCTCAGTCTGCTGGGCGGCTGCCTTCGGCTCGGGTCACGATCCCGGAATCCTGGGATCGAGCCCGGCGTCGGGCTCCCTGCTCAGCGGGAAGCCTGCTTCCCCTCTCCCTCTGCCTGCCACTCTGCCTACTTGTGCTGTCTCTCTATCTCTCTGTCAAATAAATAAATAAAATCTTTAAAAAAAAAATGTAGCATTCCAGTGAGTGATGTTGATGATGGGGGAGGCTGTGCCTGCATGAGGGCAGGGGGTATATGAGAAATCTTTGCGCCTCCCATTCAAATTTGTTGTAAACCTAAAACTGCTCTAAAAACTAAAATCTTTTTTAAAAATGAGTGAGAAGCTTTCAAAGGACTTAAAATAGGACATGTGTCTAATTTGGGTCTTACAAATTAGTTATCAGTGTAGATAACAAATGGAGGTGTCAATATTGGCTCTTTCTGGTTGCCGGGTGAGACCTTCTTGGTATAAAATTCAGTGCCATTAGTGGTGATAAAACAGTGGACAGGTACTCCCAGTATTGAGGAAGTATTATCAACTGGCCCAGGGGAGTGATTGGATATGTGAGGAGCAGTGTGTGGAGTACCAAGGATAATTGCCAAGTTCCCTGCTTGCCATGTGAGATGCATGATGTTGCTAGTCACTTAGAATGGACATATGTACGATGAAAAGCCATGATTTCAGTTTTAAACAACTGAGTGTTATATGCTCATCAGATAGCCAATAAATGAGCTGAAATGGGGATTGATATATATATATATATATATATATATATATATATATATATATATAATAATATTATATATCATATACCATACACACACACACCTACACAGTCTATCCTAATTATTCATGGATCCATAGTTGTAAATGCATCTATTTGCTAAAATTTACTTGTAAACCCCAAATCAACATTTGGAAGTGCTTTCTTAGTGATTCACAGATGTGTGAAAAGTGGCAAAAATTTTGTGTTACCTAAAGATCACTCTCTCGGCTGAAGTCAAACAAAGCAACTTCTTGTTTCAGCTCTCACGTTGTAAACAATTGTCCTTTTTCATGTCTATGTAGTTGCACATTTTCATATATTTGTGCTTTTTTGGTGTCATTTTGCTATTTAAAACGGCCTCCATGTGTAGTGCTGAAGTCCTGTCTAGTGTTCTTGAGAGCAAGAAGACTGTAGTTTCTTCTCACAGAGAAGAAACGTGTTACATAAGCTTCTTTCATGCATGAGTTATAGTGATGTTGACTGTGAGTTCAATGTTAATAAATCAACAGTATACATTCAAGAAATAAATGGAAACAACTTTTAATGATTTTTTTTTAAAGTTTTCTTATATTTTTGAGTTGACAAAATATTGTAACCAGAGGCTGGGAGAAACCTAACCTTGTGTAACCCCCAGGAGCAATGGTCAGGGTTCACTAATTCAGTGTTCGTGACAACTTTATAGAACATAACCACTGCTTGGGGCACCTGGGTGGCTCAGTTGGTTAAGAGGCTGCCTTTGTCTCAGGTGGTGATCCTGGGGTCCTGGGATTGAGCCCCGCATCAGGCTCCCCACTCAGCAGGGAGTCTGTTTCTCCCTTTCCTATCTCTCTCTCTGCCCCACTTTCTCATGCTCTCTCTCTCTCTCTCTCAAATAAATAAATTAAATCTTAAAAATATTTTTTAAAAAAGAACATAACCACTGTGAATAGTGAGAATTGAGTGTCACGGTTTATATGCCAACAAATCCTTGCACACAGATAATTTTGCATTGGGGGAGATTATACATATGTGATCAGAGAAATGAGAGACCATGAATGAACTGAAGAATTTCAAAAGGTAAAGATCTGATAAAGAACGTACAGGCCAAACAGGAGAACCACGTTGCTGCTGCATGTATGGGGACGGACCTCCTGTCAATATCTACTTTTTTTCTTTTTACATAAAGATTCAAAATAACTGTTCCTTGAATTCAAACCTTTGCTTGGTTAAATTTTTAAAAATGTTATAAAATCCATTGTTGGTTAAGCTCTAGGTGCAGGAGTAAATTTTTAGTATCATAAAATACCCCAATTCTCTCAGAGAACAATATAAAAACAACATTTTCAAAGTAAAAAAAAAAAAAAAAAGGTTATTCACTTTTTCCAGTAACTCAGTAGAGTTAAAGTTAAAGGGACTTTATCTCAAGATATTTTTTCAATAGATCAAAAATACAGAACTAAAATTAGGTATCATAGAAACATCTGCATAATTTTATGGAAATCTCCTTATTTAAAGTTTATGTATACATTTCAACAAAAAGGTAGGACTATTATAAAAATACGTGCATTTGGTTTGGAAAAATGCCAGTTGAATATTTTATATACTTTAAAAGGCATATTAATGTAATTAATATATATTGAAACTAACATGTCAATAATATTACTTTTGGAAATAATGCCAATATGACATATTGTATAAAAAACATTTCTTGGTACTTTCTAGTATATGGATTCATTTTGGTTTTGATGGTCTTGCATAATTCAAATTTTGCATAAATTGAAAATATTGCTCCCTTACTCCTGTGGGATATTTTTAAACTTGCATTACATAAAATTTCAAAAATATACAACAGAAGAAAAGAAGAATTTAGAATTTAGAAACCATATTCTACCATTTGACAATCCAAGCATGTGACTATATATGTATATCTATCTATATCTATCTATCTATGTATGTATAGAAATATCTATTAATGACCAAAAATTAAGACCAAGCACACAATGAACTCAGCTGGACATTTCCTCCAGAAGGAAGCACTGCCGTAACATTTCCTTTAGTCTAGATGTTCCCGATTACCTTCCTGTGGCTTTAATTAACATGCCCACTTATATTTTTCTCCAAATAAGTAGCTGGTGATTTAATGGGCAGGGCTTCCACATTCCCTTTTCTCCTGTGCGCTATTATCCAAATAGTTTTCAGGGGCCAAGGTGCCAAAACTAATCCCTCTGCAATGGATTAAAAGAGTCTGCCTTAACCCTCCCTGAATGTTTTCATTCTTTCTTAAAAGCCATTTTTCTTACAAGTCCTCAACAGGCACTCTACTTCCAGTATGGTCTTGAGATCATTCTATTTATGACTCACACAATTTATGTGAGCCTTGACATAAATTATACTGAAATTACACAGAGATAGTGTAAGATGAAGGCACAAAGAGCAAGAACATGAAAGTTACACTCGGTAATGGTAGTTTCTCAGTTTTCTGAAACATGGAAAGACCTACGTCACCCTGGGTGGACTCAGTTGTTGTTTGACTTAAAGCATAAAACAGAAGCTCCATCAAGCTTCAGAAAGAGGCTATGAGTCTATAATTTTTACATTCTATATTGTATTTCTGTATTATATTGTATCACTAAATAGTTATGGATACTGTTTTCTTTTTGAACTCTGTGCTCAGTTTAAGATCCATTCAACATTTTTTAAACATATCAACCTTGGTTTATATTTTACATATTTTCATAATTTTTTTCTCCTGAGTTGTGTTCCTTCAGTGTAAGTTTCATTATACTTGATATATAGTAGGTTTTAATATCTGATGAGATCTTTACTCCTTCATTGCTATTCTCAGAATATATTAAATAGTCTTATTCATTTATTTTATTAATGAATTTTGGAATCTTTCTGTCAGTTTTCATACAGTATCTCATTAGGCTTTTAATTGGAAATGCACTCAAATTTATAACTTAACTTGGAAAGACTCATCATATCTTCATGTATTCTTTCAAATTACAATTAGACAATCATAGATTTTCACGCTTGCAAGAGATCATGAAGAATTTCCTGCCTCCTTGAATCTTCTGGGTCAGGTGGGTACCCAGATCATGCTTCATAACAATGTTGTGTTTTGTTGTTTATTTGTTTCAGTGATATTTTTCAAATGAAAAACATAGGGAGTATCCAGAGAAGAGGCAGGGAGGATGTGGTATATAGGATGTGTCTTAAGGTTAAATGAAAAGAAAGGAAAGGCTTACTTCACAAAATCTGTTAAAAATGTGGGATTTTCCAATAAATAGTAAGCATGGAAAACTGACAATTTCAGCACAGCTGAATTGAAAGGATCTAATTAATTGTAATTTATTATAAATTGGATTCCTGACAATCTCAATTCTGTATCAAGTTCCACACAATTCTGTGGAATGTACTGGGCACTCTATACCTAAAACTACCCCCCAGACATTGGAATCCAGTGCCGAGATGATGGTGGGGAGCTGGACTGTGTCCTAACTCAGTCTTCCTCTCTGTGTGTTAAGTGCACAAGCTGGGAATTCACCTTCCTTCCTGTCTCCCCAACCTGTCCACCCTGCGTGGAAGGAATGTTCACATCATTCACCCTGAACCCTACATTACCAACATCCTGCTGCACCCATCCCACCCAGAGCATCCCACCCACAACATAAAATGTATTTGTAGATTTAAGGTTTTCAGTATCTTACTACATAAAAAGCAGTTTTCAAGATGAATTTTTAATGTTCAATTTGCTTCATATTTTAGCTTCTTAAGGAGTATTTTTATATTCCTTATTCTATTGTTTACTTATGGTTATTTTTATTATCATATTTAAAATGTCTTATCTATTTGATAATATTTTTAGAGATTTCGTTTGCATTTTATAAATTTCACCATGTCCATTTTTCTACTTTATTTCTTGTGTCACATCTTTCATCTAAAACTTTATCAGAATAAGTTGTTCCTTTGTTTAGAAGTAGTAAAGTATTTGTTTTGCTTTCTTCTTAGGAAAATATTTAAGTCTTTTACTGTTTCTCAAAATTGTTTAGGTTTTATTCTGTAGAGATTGATAGGTAGTGAAGCCATTAATATTAGTGTCTAATGTGTTACTATTATGTTTACTACCATAGTGTTGGTTCCTTGTTTCAAATGGTCACTTGAGTGGATATTTTAGCTATGAGATGGGATAAAAATTTCTTGTCATTAAATATTAATCAATGACTAATTACCAATGATGAATATTATTTAATGTTTAATGTTATATTTAAATGCTATTTAGTCAATTGTATAATATATAATTGATTAATAAGTATTAATAACTGATAGTTGTTACAATTATTAACTAGGTTAACTTTTTTATCATGCAGTTTTAGTCATATCACTTTTTTTAAAAAATGTAAAGTCCACTTAGTTAACATATAGTGCAATATTAGTTTCAGGTATACAATACAATGATTCAACACTTCCATACATCACCCGGTGCTCATTAGTGTAGTCCTGAATCCCCATCACCTGTTTCCCCATCCCCCCACCCACCTCCCCTCTGGTAACCATCAGTGAGTCCTCTATAGCTAAGAGTCTGTTTCTTGGTTTGCCTCTCTCTCTCTTATTTTTCCCTCTTTGCTCAGTTATTTAGTTTCTCAAATTCCACGTATGAGTGAAATCTTATGGTATTTCCCTTTCTCTGACTGACTTATTTTGCTTAGAATAGTATACTCTAGCTCCATCCACGTCATTGCAAATGACAAGATTTCATTCTTTTTATGACTGAGTAATAGCCCACGGTATATGTATGTGTGTGTGTGTGTGTGTGTGTGGAGAGAGAGAGAGAGAGAGAAGACATACCATGTCTTCTTTATCCATTCATCAATCAATGGACAATTGGTCTGTTTCTATAATTTTAGCTATATCACTTATAAAATTTCATTTTGGTTCTTTTTTTTTTAAGATTTTATTCATTTATTTGACAGAGAGAGAGACAGCGAGAGAGGGAACACAAGCAGGGGGAGTGGGAGAGGGAGAAGCAGGCTCCCCGCAGAGCAGGGAGCCCGATGCGGGACTCGATCCCAGGACCCCGGGACCATGACCTGAGCCGAAGGCAGTCGCTTAACCAACTGAGCCACCCAGGCGCCCATCATTTTGGTTCTTTAAATACCAATTTTCATCAAAATTCATTTTCACCTAGGGAAAAATTCCATACTGTTTCCCAAGAATTACCAAGTATTTAGTAATTATACCTACTTAATAATTTGATATCTATGTTCTATTATGCCATAATGATAATGGTAAATTGCCATATGCTAAATTTTTATGTCTTATTTTCATTTTCTTTTTTTTTTTTTTTTTTTGAGAGAGAGAGCAAGTGAGCTTGGTGGGGGGGCAGGAGGAGATGGAGAGAGAGAATCTTTTTTTTTTTATTTTTTTTAAGATTTTTTTATTTATTTATTTGAGAGAGAGAGAGAGAGAAACAGCATGAGAGGGGAGAGGGTCAGAGGGAGAAGCAGGCTCCCCACTGAGCAGGGAGCCCGATGTGGGACTCAATCCCAGGACTCCAGGATCATGACCTGAGCCAAAGGCAGTCGCTTAACCAACTGAGCCACCCAGGCGCCCGGAGAGAGAGAATCTTAAGCAGGCTCCATACCCAGCACAGAGCCAATGCAGGGCTTGATCTCACAATCCTGAGATCATGACCTGAGCCAAAATCAAGAATTAGATGCTTAACTGACAGAGCCACCCAGGCACCCCTCATGTATTTTTGAATTCATATTTTCTCTTTTCCATTGCTGGACTTGGTGGACATTAGATAGCAGGTATTACAAAGTATTTTTAATGAGTCCCAAAGCAGATTATCTAGCTCATTTTCCCCCAATTTATCATGTTTTATACAATTAATAAAAAGAAACTTTATTTCTCACAATTAATGTGGGAAATATTTCTGGACTGATATAGTTGTTGATATTACTGTGAGACACACATTTTGAAAGAGGCCAGCCTTTAGACGGTGTGAAGCACATGCCCCTAACCTACACATTAGACAGTATCACCTCCCAGCTTCTACTTGGAGGAAGACACCATCATGGGGTACACATCTATTTACTTGTCATTCTGGTGAGCTTTGCTTACCCACCCCTTCTTCTGGTAACATCACTCTTTCTTAAACCCTGCTACAACAAAATGTACCTTTGGCCACTCTGTCCATGATAGCTACTATCGTCTTTCAGATTTTGCTCAGTAGATTCTGTAAATTGCCCCATTTTTGAACAACTGATCAAAGCTCTTTTAATGAGAGCACCTGCCTCCAGTTGAGAAAATCAGATCTCTTCCCTGGGGTTTGAATCGTGAGGTCAGAGATAACAAGTCTCTTTTCATTTCTGTCAATTAGAGAAATGATTAAATATGAAGCACGCTGAAAATATTCATCACTCTCCCAGCCCTATGGAGGATGCCCATGTTAGAGAGTGAAGATTATCTGCAGTGAGGATCAGCAGGAAGTGAGAGGAAAACATCCCTGTAGCCACTCCAGTCCGTTTCCACTGGACCGTGCAGCCCAGGGAGGCAGCCTCCCCCTTTCAGAGTCACACAACTCTTCATATAGACTCACTTATTTTGCTTTGGCTAGTTCAACTTACATTTTATTTATTTACAGTAAAAAAAAAAAAAAAAGATTTCTAGTTAGTACACAGATCCCATTTTCCCAAAGTATTACTTCTCTCGTCAGTCCATAGCAAAATAGTAGCAATTAAAAATAAGCCTGTTTGCAGGGGCACCTGTGTAGCTCAGTTGGTTAAGCAGACGGCTCTAGCTTTGGCTCAGGTCATGAACTCAGGGTCATGAGATTGAGCCCCGCATTGGGCTCTGTGCTGAGTGTGGAGCCTGCTTAAGATTCTCTCTCTCTCTCTCTGCGACCTATCTCCATTCACATGCTCACACACACAAATAAATATAAAATAAATAAATAAATAAGCAAGCAAGCCTCTTCGCTATCACCTCCCCCTTGAGGCCAGGCTGGACTTAGCCACTCACTTCAGAAGAACACTATAGAAAGGGGAAAAGTGAGAAATTTACTGTGGAGAAGTCTTCAAGCACTAACTTAATCCACTGACAAAGGTTAACATAACCTGTGATGTCATGTGAGTATCATGTGCTCTCTGATACCATACGGTGAGACGCATACTTCAGCTGTGTTGTATTCTTCCTCAAAACCCTGAACACCATTCTGGTCTTGAGAAAACAACAGGCAACTGCAGACTGAGGGACACTGCACAGGACACCTAGCAAATTCCCTTTAGGAATATTAAGGTCATGGAAATCAAGGAAAAACTGCAAAACTATCACAGACTGTGAGACTAAACCCAACTAAAGGCACTCCAATCCTCTGAATTAGAAACCTGGGGAAATCCAGGTAATGTCTATAGTCATATAGCAATATTAGTTCCTTCATCTTGACAAATATACCACGATAATTCCAGAAAGTATAAAGTAATGGGAGTAATGTGGAAGAATAGATGAAGGATACATAGAAACTCTCTATATTTTGCCTTTGCAACATTTTTGTAAATTTAAAATTATTCCACAACTTTTTTTTTCAATAAAAACGAAGAAATGTTTAGAAAAAGTTCATGTCAATGAATTTGACAACCTTAAAAAAAAAGAAAGCCACTTACAAGTCACATGATTAGCATCCATACTTACTTTTTATTCCTTGGTTTTCATACTTATGAATTCACTATCCTCATTAAGTTGTTTATCCAGATAATTACTCTAATAGTGTAAATTGCAGCAAAGGTATTATAAAGTTCTTGTAGTGATTGGAATGTTTTCCACAGATTTTAATAGATTACTAAATCCTATAGGAAGAATACATATTTTCATTTCTGCATCAGACTTATTCATTAGGGCTATGCCTTTGTAAGGAACCTCCAGAGATGGGAGATCTGAGAAACTTCTGGGGTCAGTATAAGGAAGAGATGTGAAAAAAAATGTCCAAGCTGGAAAATTGGCCACTTTTACAACTCGTTTATTCTTTCAGCACAAATTTATTGAATGCCTAACATACGCTAGGCAGTGTTCCAGGAGCAGAGCAGATGCATTAACAAGCCAAGCCCTCGTTCTTAGGGAGCTTACATCTCAGTGGTGGGAGAGAAAGTGAACAAGCAAACAGATGCATCATACAATTTCAGGTTATAATTCATGATAATCAAGTAGGATAAGGACAAGGAGCTTCAATCTCTGTGACCAGTTCTGAGATATGCCAGTCCTGCTACCTGCCTTTAATCTGCATGAGAATATCAAGCTAAAGCAAATATGAAGATTAGCAGGTAGTTGACCAGCTTTAAGAAATTAGGGACACCAAAATTCAAAGAAAACAAATGCTTAGCCTTTGGGGAAAACCACCAGCTGCAGAAACTGGAGCAAAATATTTTCTGGAAACTCTCCTCAGAGCCTTGCTCAGGAGTTGCTGAGCAGGGTAACAAGATGGAAGTGAGTCCCTGGACTAGTAGAGTGCAAACCCAGCATTGATCATATGCCTCTAATTCTATCTGAATATTTGTATGTTTGGACACTTGCCCTTGTAAAGTTCATGGCCTACACATGCTCTGCTCAGGGACCTTAGCCAGTCCCTTCAAATTTCAGACCCTGGGGCAAATAAGAGTGGAAACAAGGGATTCTTTAGGGCACTTCAGATGGTGCAGATGCGCATGGAGCTGTGTCCATATCTTTGGAAAAAAAGTGGCAGGCTATAAAATAAATGTGTCAAAACTGCATGAGCTCCATTGATTATTTGGAGGTGTTTTTATGTCCCTTTTACAGAAATACCAGTCTCCATGTTGCTGTTTTAACTTTAACTAACTGGTTTCAACAGCCTACACTGTCTGTTATTCTAATAATCAGGATAAATATTTCTAAAAATCAGATATTGGAGGCAAATGATTCAACTCCAAAATGTTACTTTCAATATTATTCAAAATCAGCAAGGCCTACTATTTATAAAGACAAACTAATCCATTTACAGGTTTCCCTCTGTAAATAAAATATAGAAACCTACAAATTTTAATTTTAATATGTATAATATATTAATATACTGATATAGGCATTATTATATACAATATATATGGCCATATATGATACTGATATATATCATGATACATGTTATATATATTACATATATGATATACACATATACACATGTACATATATATTATATATGATATATATATATATATATATATATGATGTGTGTATCATATATATATGTTATGGGGATAATACTTACTACACTGGTCCCAATAAATATGCATCCCAACAAACCCATCTTACCACTAATGACTTATCATTCCATACTCTCTCAATCTGACTAAATTTTTGACAAAATGGTTGCTATGCAATGGGATTGTGGTATTTGACTATGTAAGTACATAGTGAGCAGTACTAAATCTAACAAGATTAAATGATGTTCGGAAGGATGGAGGTGACTGAATAGAAATTGCAAATATCTTCTGCTGTGGTCCGTTTGGACAAAGCTACTTGAAATCTCATCAATCTCTTATACTCCTAAGCCATTCCAACTATAATTACTAAATAGGAAAAAAAAGTATCCATTGACTTTCAAATTTTGAATTTTTTTCTCCCAAAGTCCTTAGTAATATTCATAACATCAATGACAGCAAATGTTGAATGAGTTCCCTCATCGGGCCAGTCACCTAACGATGAGCTTTATGTGCAAGTTTTCTATTAAGCAAGAGGGTGAACTTTGGTGCGTAAGGTGGAATTTAGACTTCTGACAGCTCAGGTTAGAAATTCATTTTGGGGGCGCCTGGGTGGCTCAGTCGTTAAGCGTTTGCCTTCGGCTCAGGTCATGATCCCAGGGTCCTGGGATGGAGTCCCACATTGGGCTCCCGGCTCAGCGGGAAGCCTGCTTCTCTCTCTCCCACTCCCCCTGCTTGTGTTCCTTCTCTCGCTGTGTCTCTCTGTCAAATAAATAAAATCTTAAAAAAAAAAATTCATTTTGATGAAGACTATTGACTGTAGAATATTTGGTTTTGGGTCAGTTATCATCTTAACAGAGATAAGAGTGGAGTAAGTAAGCAACATGAGCTGTCTCAGGATCCTGATCTTCAGTCTAACCCTATAAAGAGGGATCTTCTTTTTTTTTTTTTAAAGACTTTATTTATTTATTTGAGAGAGAGAATGAGAAAGAGAGAGCACATGAGAGGGGGGAGGGTCAGAGGGAGAAGCAGACTCCCTGCCGAGCAGGGAGCCCGATGCAGGACTCGATCCAGGGACTCCAGGATCATGACCTGAGCCGAAGGCAGTCGCTTAACCAACTGAGCCACCCAGGCACCCTAAAGAGGGATCTTCTGAGAAAAGTTGAACAATATGTTTATATGAAGTCTCTGGGAGACTCAAATATACTTTATGGTTGCACTGATGTAAAGCAAAAAAACCCCCAAATTTTCTCATTTTTATAAGGAAACTCCTATGACTTCAGCACAATGAGAATCTCAAGAAACACAGTATGCTGTTCATACCCTGGGAGGTTTCTTATCTCCTCAGGAGCACTGATAAATCAACCTTTGTTGCAAATTTTAGAGTTGACACATCAGGCATTACCTGGGAGTGTCATGCCACTTTGTATACCTTTTTAAGGACAAATAATACCAATGGGAGGGCAAGAATAGAAAATTTTGAGAAGTTTAATGGCTCTTATGATAAACCTCTATACATTCTGAGAAGTGACATAGTAAGAATTCAAGGTCTGTTTTAGTAATTCTATATTTTTAAAATTAAGTGATGGTAGTTTATAAAATTTAGGAAGCTATTGTTAATGTGAGACTTTTTGCATACCCATACTGTTAAGACTTGGGGAGATGTGGGTTATACTGACAATAAATGCTATTGTTATTCCCATTTAATAAATGAAGGAACTGGGGCCAGAGGTGAAATTAACTTCTCCATGGCAGTAGCCTGACAGTAAGTAGATCCTTGTCAATCTGGCACCAATGTCCATGTTCAAGATACCAATAGTTTAATAATTTAATATACAAGTAATTATATGTGGCTCAGTTGGTTAAGCATCCGACTCTTGATCTGGGCTCAGGTCACAATCTCAGGGTCATGAGATGGATCCTCACCTCTGTCTCCACACTGGGCATGGAGCCGGCTTAAGGCTCTCTCTCTCTTTCCCTCTGCTCCTCCCCCCTCTTAAAAAATACAAGTAATTTAAAACTCTTACCATACATTTTTTTTAGATTTGAGAAAAAGGGGGAAGGGCTTTCTCACTCACTTTGTGAAGCTAGTATAACCTTAATATCAAAATTCACAGGCATAAAAAGAAAATAATCTGGTTGCATGAATGAGCATGGAGGAGAAAATCCTGAATAAAGTATTATCAACCAAATTACATTTTAAAAAAGATAATACCTCATGACCAAATTAGACTTATCCCAGGATTACAAGATGGGTTTAATGTTTGAAACACAACTGATAGTATTTATCACATTAGCTAGTATAGTAATATGACTAAGGCAGAGGAAACATTTAGGGAAATGCATCTAGTAATGATAAAAACTTAGCCAACTAGGAAAGGGAGACAACTTTTAAAATTTCATTAAGAGTATTGGCCTGCACAAAAAATACTGTGAAATAATAAGAAATCTATAATTGCTTTCTGTCCTTTGTTCCTAACACACAGCTCTTAAAACCCCAATAGTTTCCTGAGTGATAGCGGAGCTGGGAGCATCTTTTGTTCCAATAGCTGATCTTTGACCCTGGTTCCTGACACAAGGCTCCTCAATTCCTTGAAATTTCCTGAATGATAAGAGGAGCTTTTGTTCTAATGAGGCAACTTTTGCTCCTGAATAGCTTCAGCATGGGGCCTGGTCCCCAGAAAGACCAAGCCGTGGATAGAAGTCTGTAATATTCAGCCCGACCCTCCATCCTCCAGGGAGGGAAGAGGGGCTGGAGATTGAGTTAATAATCAGTCATGTCTACGTGATGAAGCCTCCATAGAAACCCAAAACAATCAGATCTGAAGAGCTTCTAGACTGCTGAGTGCATTTACAGGCTGGGAGGGTGGTTCACCCCAACTCCAGGGAGACAAGATCTCCTGTGCTTGGAACCCTTTCAGACTTTGCCCTTGTATCTCTTTGTCTTTCTGTTCATCTGTATCCTTTATTATATTCTTTATAAGAAACTGGAAAGTGTGTTACCCTGAGTTCTATAAGCCATTATAGCAAATTACTGAACGTGAGGAGGAGATCATAGTAACCTCGGATATGTAGCCAAGTTGGACAGAAGTGTGGGGACCCTGAAGATCCACTACTTGTGATTGGAGCTGGAAGTGGGGGTCAGTCTTGTGGGACTGGACTTTAACCTGGGGGGAGTGCACTAACTGAGTAGTAGTGCAAGAATTGAATTGTAGGACACCCAGATAGTGTTCAGAGAATCGGAGAATTGTCTGGTGTTAGAACCCCCCCACACACACATTTGGTGTCAGAATGGTGAGTAGAGGAGACAGGGTTTCCTTTAAATACTATAGCAAAAGTATAAAATTAAGAACATTATTTTTAAAGAGTTTAGTCATTTACATGGAGTAAAATGGATAAAACTTAGCTTCGTTTCATGTGTGTATATATCTCTTTATCTCTGTATATCCATCTGGATTAAAATATAGAATATTTTGCCTAGCATTGTAGTTTTGTTTTAGTTTTTGATTTTTTAAACAGAAAGGAAGGTGAATCCGTGTCCTTTGATGAATGAAAATTGTTAATTTTAATGTAATCTAATTTATCAATTGTTTTATTTTAGTTCCTAATGGTCAACTCTCATTTTTTACTTTTATTTTATTTTATTTTTTTTAAGATTTTATTTATTTATTTGATAGAGAGAGACACAGCGAGAGAGGGAACACAAGCAGAGAGAGTTGGAGAGGGAGAAACAGGCTTCCCACGGAGCAGAGAGCCCGAGGCGGGGCTCGATCCCAGGACCCCGAGACCATGACCTGAGCAGAAGGCAGATGCTTAACAACTGAGCCACCCAGGCACCCCTACTTTTATTTTTAGTACATTTTATAGTTCATGGCTCTTATGGTCTGTTTAATACATATTTCCCTACATTCATACCAAGAAGATATCACCCCCCATTTTCTTCTAGAAGAATTCTATTTTTGCCTTTCTCTTTTAGGTCTATGATCCATCTCTATTTTCTCTTTTGTGTATGGTGTAAAGTATAATTTTTCATAATGGCAAATCAATGGGAATATGTTTATTAATCTTAAAATTAAATAATCAATTTTGTTGTGCTTGTACAAGGAAATACTACACAAGAGAGCAAATTGCTAAACTACCACTACAATGGTAAATGTCATAAACACAACCCTGAGGAAGACACATTGGTCACAGAACAGTCCATGAATTACATTTTCATTGAAGTTTTAAAGCAGAAAAAACAGCAATACATTTAGAGTTACGAAAGTCCTGTGTAAGAAAATCAGGGAAATGGTTATCACAGATTTCAGGAATGTTAACAGTTACTGGCAAGATGGAAAGGGGAAGTGATAGCAGAATGTAATATGGAGGGCGCCTGGGTGGCTCAGTCGTTAAGCATCTGCCTATGGTTGAGGTCATGATCCCAGAGTCCTGGGATTGAGTCCCACATCGGGCTCCCTGCACCGCAGAGAGCCTGCTTCTCCCTCTGCCTCTCTTTCCTCTGTCTGTCTCTCATGAATAAATAAATAAAAATCTTTTTTAAAAAAAGAATGTAGGGCGCCTGGGTGGCTCAGATGGTTGGGCGTCTGCCTTCGGCTCAGGTCATGATCCCAGGGTCCTGGGATCGAGTCCCACATCGGGTTCCCTGCTCCTTGGGAGCCTGCTTCTCCCTCTGCCTCACTCTGTCTCTCATGAATAAATAAATAAAATCTTAAAAAATAAATAAAATAAAATAAAATAAAAAAAGAATGTAATAAGGAGTCAATGAAGAGGCTGATCGTTATCTGTTTTTCACACTAAGTAGCTGTTTTTCTCTTAACCAAATATATGTGAACTTAAAAAAAAAAAAGTGGGCTATCCATCATAATAAACTAGATATTTTAACAAACACACATGTAGGGAAAAAATCAGTGATAAAAGTGAAGAAAACAATAGAACAATATTTAAACTTGATATGAAAATAAATCTTGGAGATCTTTTTTGTTTTGTTTTGTTGTTGTTATCAGCACCTGAGAAAACTGCATTATTTTTTCCCTTTTACTCCATGAATATGTCAAATATGAAGTATCTAAATTCACAGATCCTTTCATTGCACTCGATAGCAGCAATAAGAAGGCAACGAATGAACAAGTTTGTAATAATTAAAACAGTCTTTTATTTCTATAAAAGAACTCTGGGCAAACCTGCTTCTTCCAAGTTCAGAAGCCCAAAGACACTAACATTGAATTATATCAACCTCTGGCACACATATCACTTTCCAATCTAGAGTTTTAAGATCCTCAACTTTGAAATTAATTACATTTAATGCTTTATTGAATTTTTCAATTACTGGTCACTCCTCGCCAGACCTCCTCTCTTGAATTCCTAGTGTGATATCACTCCCTTGTTTTTAAATGAGGGAAAATTGGCATCTGCCTTCCTTTTTTCATTAATTCAAGTAAGAAGCTGATTTCTGGCTACTCTGGAGCTGAAGTCACTTCTGAAAACAATGTCCTTTGTATCAGAGGTTCTCAAGCATTATTGCACATTTTGCACCCACCTCCCAGTTTTGAAAAATACCCATGCCTGATCTCACCCCAAGAAATCAAATTTAATTGTTCTGGGATGTGAAAAGGCCTGAGGAATTTTGAAAGCTAAATAAGTGCTTCTAATATTCAGTAAAGTTTGAGGATCACTGCTGTTCATTATCCTCCCCATTATCTGCTTATGGATATAGATATTTTAAAAATAAATAAATGATAATTCATTGTCAATGTCTAGTTATGATATCTGGGCAATGAAAGAAAGAAGCAAATACTAAAATAAAATCAGTGAATGATTTTTAAATACAGATATTCAGTTTTTGCAAATTTTTATTATATTTGCTTTCAATTTAAGGAAACAGTAATTTTTTCTTTGATTATAATTTTTAATCTCTGGTTTCTGGATTATTGTGAGCCAGAAGATATAATATTTGTTAATTATTTAATCAGTAAGTGACTCTCAATTGTCCAGAACCTTCTATGTAGTTCAATGAAACTGTTAACCTAGGTTGGTTCTGGCCTCTACTATTTTCAAAGGAGATGTTGTGAATGCCATCCAATCTGGAAATCCAAACCATAAAATCCAAGTGTGCAGAATCTGTAGGAATGTCTTTGCAAAATGTCAAATAGAAAAAACAAGTACATAAATACTGGATCTTGAGTGTTTGTAATTGTTAGCAAATTACATTTGTGTGTTAATTCTAATGATAATAAAATTGCTAATTTTATTTTGCCTTATGCTGAGGTTATGCTAATTGCAGTCAATATCCCCTTGAATGATCTCAAACTGCTTAAGAGATACTTGTTTCTGTTATATATCAATTTTAGAAATGAAGAAACTGAGGATTAAAAAGTTTACTTAATGTCATGTATTTCATTCATTTCAAATGTTATTTTAGCCATTGGAAAATGAAGAAAGATTTGGCATTTTACATGTATCTATTTATCTATCTATCATCTATCTATTTATCTATCTATCATCTATCTATTTATCTATCTATCATCTCTCATGGACCTATGGATCCTATGTGTACTGCATTCTAAAGGTAAGCAGAGCAAGAAATAGACACTATTTGAGGAAGGCAATTCAGATATAGAACAAATAAGACAGTAATACCACCATTTATCAAGTGTTTACTGTGTGCCTTGTATATCTTAAGTACTTAAGAGGTTTTATTTTATATCTTTTAGTAAACCTTCAAGGAAGTTCACGAAAACACCAGTCAGCAGGGGATAAGATTTTTAGATTGATGGATAGATATATAAGGGGGCAGTAAATTATGTCCTTCAGTCTTTTCATGGTGTAGATGTTCACTGAACTTTGAATATCTTCTTTTGGGTTGTAGAATTCTAACTTGTAATGAACTCATTAATTATATATTTGAGTTGGAAGAATGAACTAAACATAAAAAAAAAATACTGGTAGCTTGGGGGCGCCTGGGTGGCTCAGTTGGTTAAGCGACTGCCTTCGGCTCAGGTCATGATCCTGGAGTCCCAGGATCGAGTCCCGCATCAGGCTCCCTGCTCGTCAGGGAGTCTGCTTCTCCCTCTCACCCTCCCCCCTCTCATGTGCTCTCTGTCTCTCTCATTCTCTCTCTCTCAAATAAATAAATAAAATCTTAAAAAAAAAAATACTGGTAGCTTGAATGTTATGAAACAGACAACCAGGGAATGCACCTCCAAAAGCTCCAGCTCTGCACTTTTATAAAAGTGCTTTCCCAACCCAGGACAATCAGAGTTGAGTCAATTCACTGTTGAGTCAATCAGAGAGTGCATCGCTGAGAATTTTTCTAAATAGTTTTTTACTTTTAAATTTTTATTTTGAAATCACCATAGATCCGCATGTAGTTCTATATGAAATAATACAGAAGGAGTCCACATAGCCTGCACCCAGATTCCCCTAATGGTAGCATCTTGCACACCATAATGCAACACCCAGCCAGGAAATTGACACTAATACACTACTCCCACCTTATTCAGATTTTACCAACATTACAAGCACTGCTGTGTGTGCAATTTTATCAAATGTTTAGATTCCTTTGGCCACCGTCATAGTACAGATACAGAACATTTCTATCACCGGAACGATATCTCCTGCTACCCTCAGAGCCACCACCATCTTACTCCCTTTCTTTCCGCACCTCCTGGCAACAAGTATAATCTATTCTCCCTGTCTGTATTTCTGTGTGTTTTAAAGGTTACATATGTGAAATCAAATATGTAACATTTTTGAGGATGAATTTTTTTCACTGTGTGTAACTCCTTTGTGATACATCTCAGTTTCTGCTTCTATCAATTGTTCCTTCCTTTAAGGGCCAAGAAGGTTTCTATGGTATGGATGTACCACTGATGTTTTTACAATTTATCTGTCATAGGACATATGAGTTTTCAGTTTGGAGCTGTTTAACATAAAGGTGTTATGAACATTGTGCACAGGTTTTGGTGTGAGGGTAAGTTTTCATTTCACTAGGATAAATGTCCAAAGGGGTAATTTTTGGGTTACACATTTACTTTGTATAAGAACCTGCCTTACACTTTTTCAGAATGGCAGTACCATTTTACATTCTCACTACAACGTGAATGGTTTTCTTGGTATTCTTGCCAGCATTTTGGTGCTTTTACCAAAATATTTTATAAGTAAGCCATTGTAATTAGGTATCTTGTGACATCTTATTGTGGTTTTAATTTGGAATTCCTAATATCTAGTGATTCTGAAACACATTCCATGTGCTTATTTGCCATCTGTGTATCCTCTTTGGTGAAATGTTTCTCCATGCTTCTTTTTGCCCAATTTCTAAATGAATCGTTCTTTTTTGTTTATTTTCCTATTGTTGAAAGAATATTTACTAGTATTTCACTTAGTTAAAATCTTTTCAAAGATTTTTAAAATCTTTTCAAAAGTTTATAGGAGAGAGTCCTTTATAAAGTAGATTTTAAGTATCTAACTTACCAAGCTAAATAAATATTGTGTTTATTAAACTTCACTATCAGGCTTTCCTCTGCATTTCCATTGAGTTGATTGTAAATAAAGGTCTAGATATATTATACAAATTGGTATAAATTTATCAGGTGAGTTGAGATGTACCGTGCTTTATGTCACTAAACTCCTTATGAATTGGTAGTACGCAATCTGCAAACAGTATAGTTAGAATGCTATTGCTTTCATGAGTTCTGGATTTTTAAAAATTAATTTCACTTTGATGGACTTTATCCATAGACAACTTACGGGATTGACTGAATAAATTTAGGGTTTCTAATGAGAATTGTGGTATAGATTTTCACCTTGTTACTTAAGTGAAAACGATTTTTTTAGAGGGGGGGAGGGGCAGGGGGAGAGGGAGAGAGAATCTTAAGTATGTTCCATGCAGAGCACAGAGCCCGTTTTGGAGCTCAATCTCATGACCCTGAAATCATGACCTGAGCCAAAATCAAGAGTGGGACACTTAACCGACTGAGCCACCCAAGAGCCCCTAAAAACAATGTTTTTGAGGAACATTATTATGCTTAGATAAAAATATTCTCTTTCCTACATTTGCCAGTAGTTAGGGATGGCTGTGGATACCACTGACAATTAATGACACAGAATGGAAGCCTAAGAAATGCTGCAATCTGGTTACATCTTCTTTCTGAAATAGCTTTACCCCTTCAGAGGACTAAAGATGTGATGTCAGGCAAGTTTGGGCCTGGAGATTTCTATTAGGGGAAGTTTTAACTAACCGGTATATTTTCTTCTTGTAAGGACACCAGTTCTATTAAACCCTAAACTGTTATACCATGAAATTGTTGCAATCCCAGTGAATTCACTGGGTTGAAATATTTGCATTAAACCACTTGAGCCCAGACCTCAAAGCTCCAGAATTTCTGAGACCCAGCTGTCAGTATGGTGTCAGCCCTTACTGCTTTGCTCATTGATTATCTGGTGATATTTTGGGAGGGAAGTATACACTTTTAAGAATATTTTGAAATTTTTGGGCACCTGGGTGGCTCAGTCGTTAAGCGTCTGCCTTCGGCTCAGGTCATGATCCCAGGGTCCTGGGATTGAGTCCTGCATCAGGCTCCCTGCTCTGCGGGAAGCCTGCTTCTCCCTCTCCCACTCCCCCTGCTTGTGTTCCTGCTCTTGCTATCTCTCTCTCTGTCAAATAAATAAATAAAATCTTAAAAAAAAAAAGAATATTTTGAAATTTTTATATCCTATAAGTTAGTTTCTGGTTCAGTCATAACTTCCAAATATATAACATTTTATTCAGGCTTCAGACAATAGTATATGCATCATCAATTGCCTTTCAACTCAACGTGTTTTTTTTGTTTGTTTTTTCTTTTAATGGATCACACAGAGAATGTTCTCTTGACCATTGTGAAATCAAACAGGAAATTAATCATAAAAGACAGGAGAAATCAAACACTTGCAAATTAACCAAAATATATTTAAATAATCCATGAGTTAAAGAGACAGTTTGAAATAAATTTTCAAATATATAGAACTAACCATGCAGTTAAAGATACACATTTTCTAGGGGCACCCGGGTGGCTCAGTTGCTTGTGTCTGACTCAGGTCATGATCTCAGGGTCATGGGTTGAGCCCCACATGCGGTTCAGTGCTCAACAGGGAGTCTGCTTGAGTTCTCTCTCTCCCTTTCCCTTTGCCCCTCCCCTAGCACGCACTCTCTCTCTCTCTCAAAATAAATCCATATATATATATATATATATAATTGATCATGCAGTTAAAGAGTTATTTTCTAGCATCTTTTGCTTCTAGGTGTGGTCACATGTCTGAGCTCCAGCCAAAGGGACATGAACAGGTCACATTTGACCCTTCTCAGTTAAGTTCATACAAAGAAGAGCATGGTCCAAAAATCCTCTTTTTTCTTTTCCATGGCTAAAAAATGGACTTTCCTCAATTACCCACCTGTCTGTTACATGAGAAAGAATTTTTGTTTTAAACATAGTTAATTTGATCTTTGTTAAAATAATGAACTTGAACTTTATTACATTTCAACTTGAAGATGTTACAGGTACATTCTCATTAGGAGAAAAATAAAGATAACACCTTG
The DNA here is from genome assembly GCF_011800145.1 of Mirounga leonina. Classification (NCBI taxonomy): domain Eukaryota; kingdom Metazoa; phylum Chordata; class Mammalia; order Carnivora; family Phocidae; genus Mirounga; species Mirounga leonina. The sequence goes on from NW_023270498.1 coordinate 5,961,781, forward strand.
TAAACTGAAAATAATATAATTATTAGCAAACATTATTAGGAGGTATCTGAGTACTCTCCATAGCTTTTATTTGTCACTTAATCATAGTCTGGTACTGTTCTTTAAACTTTCATGTGTGAATGGCTTCTCAAATAAAGTAAAAGCTACTTTAAGCCAAACAAATATATGGGACTGAATGAAATTGAATCAACACATTAAAATATGTGTGTCACAGATAAAGCAGTGTTGACAGGAAAGTTTATAGGACTATGTACTTATATTAGAAAAAAAAGAGGCTCTAATTAATAGCTAAGTTCCTATCTCAAGAAACTAGAAAAAGTAGAGAAAAATAAATGTCAAGCAACATGCAAATGGAAATAATAAAAAACAGAAAGAAGGAAAGTTAAAATGGGAAAATAAGAGAGAAAATCAATGGACTGAAAAGTAATTTTTTTGAAAAATCAATAAAATTGATAAACTTCTAGAAAGATAGAAACAGAATAAATGAAGACACAAATAATCATTTTCAGGAACAAAAAAAGAGGCTATCACTCCATCCTGCATCCACTAAAAGGATGGTAAAGAAATACTGTGAACAACTTTACATACATATATTGCCAACTTAGTAAAATGGACCAACTCTTCAAAACTCATAAATTACCAAAATTAAGCAAAGATTAAATACATAAACTATTGTCTTAGAACCTTTAAAGGAAGTGGATTGTGAGAAAAGAAACTTCTATTCTTTAAACCACTCAGTCTGTGGTATTTTGTTATGACAGCCCTACCTAGCTGACTAATACAAAACCATTGTTTAAAAAGTCAACTCAGGGCGCCTGGGTGGCTCAGTCATTAAGCATCTGCCTTTGGCTCAGGTCATGATCCCAGGGTCCTGGGATCGAGTCCCACATCGGGCTCCTGCTCGGCAGGAAGCCTGCTTCTCCCTCTCCCACTCCCCCTGCTTGTGTTCCTGCTCTCGCTATCTCTCTCTCTGTCAAATAAATGAATAAAATCTTAAAAAAATAATAAAATAAAAAAAGTCAACTCATGGTACATCCACTTTCTAGTAGTGGTCATTTCAACTACTGTAAACATTAAGCTTATTGTTGCTGCTGTCATGTGCTGACTAATCATTTGTTCATTTATTTTACCAATTAGTGATTGTGCATTTTTTTAAAGATTTTTATTTATTTATTTGACAGAGAGGGACACAGTGAGAGAGGGGAACACAAGCAGGGGGAGTGGGAGAGGGAGAAGCAGGCTTCCTGTGGGGCAGGGAGCCCCATGCAGAGCTCAATCCCAGGACCTTGGGATCATGACCTGAGCCGAAAGCAGACACTTAATGACTGAGCCACCCAGGCACCCCAATGATTGTGCATTTAAGTCTGGAAATCTCACATGTGGATATAACGTCAACAAATATGAAGAGTAAGCTTTTGATCAGAGTTGCAATACACTTCCAATTCAGGAGCCAAAAGTTTCCAAATTAAAGAAGTGAACAAACAAACAAACAAGAGTAGATTCCAATCCTCAGATTTATCCTCAATTCAAAAGGCACATAGAAATACTTATAGGAGGATTATAATAATTTGTTATTAAATAACTGAACCACCAGGTGCCCCCTTGATTCACTTTCTCGATGTTCCTGGAAATATCAAAGATCTCAGAAAGACCACTACAGATTAAATATTCTTCCCATTAAAAAAAAGCATACGTACCACCTTGAAAAGTGTCTACAGAGCCCCTATTTTGAACCAATGCCTGCGCTATCTCATGAGTTCTTTGGTTGAGATTTTTATGTCCTTAAGAATATTTCTAGCTCTGCTACCATCTAGAACTTTTCCCATTTGCTGTGACTTTTGTAATGTGCACTAGCAAGTGGCTTGAAGATAGCAAAATGTCATCTAAAATTTCATCACTTGGAAAGGAGAAATTTGTGGATGAAAGTCAAGGCTCAGTTTTTCTCTTTCTTGAATCAATTTTTCCAGTGATTTCTTAAGCAAAACAGAGGAAATTTTTGGCTAAAATATACAAAGAGGTATCAGGGACTATCCTGAAAACAGGTGTCAAATTTAAAAGAAAACTTCCTATAATAGTTAATGGTGTTTTACAATAAGTCATTAGAAGTTTAGCTCTTCTGAACTGATCACTCACTAGTGGCTAGTTATTAGTCAGTAGCTAATTGTTGAATTTCACCTGCTGTCCAATTATATAAAAAAGAATCAAATGAGTTCTTGAGAAGAGATACATCTGTTGAATACGTTGACCATTTTTAATTTGTTTCTTGCTGACTCTTAAACTCTTCTTTCCACAGAATTTCAAAATCATAGACTACTCCAAAAGTGTGCTTTTTATTTTAAATTTTATTTTATTATGTTATGCTAGTCACCATACATCATTAGTTTTTGATGTAGTGATCCACGCTTCATTGTTTTTGTATAACACCCAGTGCTCCATGAAGTACATGTCCTCCTTAATACCCATCACTAGGTTAACCCATGCCCCCACCCGCCTCCCCCTAACACCCTCAGTTTGTTTCTCAGAGTCCATAGTCTCTTATGGTTCATCTCTCCCTCCGAGATCCCCCCTTTCATTTTTCCCCTCCTTCTCTTAATGTCCTCCATGCTATTCCTTATGTTCCACAAATAAGTGAAACCATATGATAATTGACTTTCTCTGTTTGGCTTATTTCACTTAACATAATCTCCTCTAGTCCCATCCATTTTGATGTAAAACGTGGGTATTCATCCTTTCTGATGGCTGAGTAATATTCCATTGTATATATGGACCACATCTTCTTTATCCATTCATCTATTGAAGGACATCTTGGCTCTTTCAACAGTTTGGCTATTGCAGACATTGCTGCTATGAACATTGAGGTACATATGGCCCTTCTTTTCACTACATCTGTGTCTTTGGGATAAATACCCAGGAGTGCAATTGCTGGGTCATAGGGTAGCTCTATTTTTTTAATTTTTTGAGGCACTCCACACTGTTTTCCAAAGTGGCTGTACCAACTTGCACAGTGTAAGAGTGTTCCCCTTTCTCCACAACCTCTCCAACATTTGTTGTTTCTTGCCTTGTCAATTTTTACCATTCTAACTGGTGTAAGGTGGTATCTCAATATTTGAATTTCCCTGATGACTAATGGTGATGAACATTTTTTCATGTGTCTGTTAGCCATTTGTATGTCTTCTTTGGAGGAGTGTCTGTTCATGTCTTCTGCCCATTTTTTGACTTATTTGTTTTTGGGTATTGAGTTTGAGAAGTTCTTTATAGATCTTGGATACCAGCCCTTTATCTTTAGTGTCATTTGCAAATATCTTCTTCCATTCTGTGGGTTGCCTCTTTGTTTTGTTGACTGTTTCCTTTGCTGTGCAGAAGCTTTTTATGTTGATGAAGTCCCAAAAGTTCATTTTTGCTTTTGTTTCACTAGCCTTTAGAAATGAATCTTGAAAGAAGTTGCTGTGGCTGATGTCAAAGAGGTTACTGCCTATGTTCTCCTCTAGGATTTTGATGGATTCTTGTCTCACATTGAAGTCTTTCATCCATTTTGAGTTTATCTTTGTGTATGGTGTTAAAGAATGGTCGAGTTTCATTCTTCTGTATACAGCTGTCCAATTTTCCCAGCACCATTTACTGAAGAGAGTCTTTTTTCCATTGCTTATTTTTTCCTGCTTTGTCGAAGATTAGTTGACCATAGAGTTGAGGGTCCATATCTGGGCTCTCTCTTCTGTTCTATTGGTCTATATGTCTATTTTTTGTGCCAATACCATGCTGTCTTGGTGATCACAGCTTTGTAATATAGCTTGACATCAGGCAACGTGATATCCCCAGTTTTGTTTTTCTTTTTCAACATTTCCTTGGCAATTCGGGATGTTTTCTGATTTCATACAAATTTTAGGATTGTTTGTTCCAGCACTTTGAAAAATGTCATTGGAATTTTGATCGGGATGGCATTGAAGGTATAGATTGCTCTGGGTAGCATAGACATTTTAACAATGTTTATTCTTCTGATCCATGAGTGTGGAATGTTTTTCCATCTTTTTGTGTCTTCTTCAATTTCTTTCATGAGTGTTCTGTAGTTCCTAGAGTATAGACCCTTTACCTCTTTTGTTAGGTTTATTCCAGGTATCTTATGGTTTTTGGTGCCATTGTAAATGGAATTGTTTCTCTACTTTCTCTTTCTACAGTTGCATTGTTAGTGTATAAGAAAGCAACTGATTTCTGTGCATTGATTTTGTATCCTGCCACATTACTGAATTGCTGTATGAGTTCTAGTAATTTGGGGTGGAGTCATCTGTGCATATAGCAACTTGCTTCTCAATTGGCAATCTGTGATGAGTATGATAGGTTCTGCCATCTGAACAAATTCTACATTGGCTGGAGGGTCATATTCTAGGGATAAACTGAAATCTGTTAAGGCATATCGTGTCTGAGTGTTTCCTATTTCAATCTTCAGATATGGCCTGCTAACAAACAAGATTAAATCTGGAGTTTTTAGGTGCTAATAAATCTGTTCAAGGCTTAGTTCTTAGAGGCTAGATCGTCATGGATTTCCCTTCGTTGGGTAAAGGAAGGATTGAAACAGCAGGATTTAAGGTGTCATCACAATGGATAGAAATGTATGGAGGATAAAATAATAAAACTCTGTATGAACTAATCCTGCATACTGAAAAATGTGGTAAATTTTCAGTAAGTAGTGATGACTATATATCATAAAGTATTGAAGAAGCACCCTAAAATTAAGTTAGCAGAAGCCTTCACTTATTTGGTCACTGCTACTACAACCCTTGGACAAGATCTCTACTAATAAACCCATGAAGTCTTGGATGGTACTCAACCCAACATAGTAGAATTTTTTTTGTCCATAGCATGTCTTACACTTTGTGAGGATCTTTAAGTTGTACTTAATTTGAACACAAATATATTGAATGCTCAATGTTCAAATTAGCTGTAAGCAGATTATGAACAGGAGAGTAGTCAGGGATCTCAGACATGCCATTGGAGTAGCATTTGTTTTGGAGATTCTGTTTGCTTAGTGCACCACATACTGTGAAGGTTGCAGAAGTGTCACAAAAGCAAGGAATCTGCAGTGAAGGGTCTGGTGGGGACAGTCACGGGGTGGGGCTGAAGACTCAGCTGAAGCAAGCTTGCATGACAGCAGCAGAATTTGTGGTGGATATTGTCCTACTCTATCATTAGCAGTTTTGCAAGGCTGTATTTAATATTTAAAGAAATGTCTCCTTGTGAGTTTAAGGAAATAGAACTGTGATTCCTCCTCAGAGGAGAATTAACCTCATTAATGACCTACTTCACTTTTTCTCTTTCAGCTTTTTAGCTAGTATGGGGCATTTGTCTTTCCAATGTCCTTTTGTTTATATTATTTAAAGTATTTTTACAAAACGTTTTCCTCCTCTGGTGCTTCATGACTCCGGTGGCAGGATCTAGTTGCTCTAAATGTAAGGCCAGCAGTATATTGTCAGGGTTTTTGCTTTGTTTTGTTTTGTCTTTGCTTTTGTTCTAAAATTCTGTCAAGATGTTCTGTGAGGAGATCGACAACAGAGCTGTTTTACACTCTAGGATTTGCTTGTGTGTTCATTCCCTTACTTCTGGTTTAGTGTCATTCACAGAAAGCAAGTAAAGATCTGAGGACACATTTTCTCTAGGATCTACTCTTACATGCTGTCTAAAGGTGCTAAAGAGCCCATCTCTAATATTGTTGGAGACTTTGGAAATGGATCAGTGCCCAATCTATTTGTGGGAAAAAGATTTTGGAAAGAGTCTCCGGAATATGTTATCCAATATCTATGGCTTTTTCATATCTCTCTGAATTTCTCTGCAATTTCTCAGTTTCTTCCCACTCTGCATGTTCCTTCCATTTTTCTTCTTCTTTTCTTTTTCTTTTAAATCTGGGGTTTCTATTAACATCTGAAACCAGTGATAGAGAACTGATAGCCTTAGATTATATGTTCCTGGGGCTACTCCAAATTCCCTCTGTAAATATTTGTTTATCTTGTTTAGGCTTTTGAAAGTCTTTGACCAACTGTCAGGTCAGACTGAGACCAAGGCTGAAAATACCTTGAGGGACTTGGCCTGTTATAAAGGGGATTTAAATATAATAATTCATTGAGTTTTGTGGGTTCCTGGCTGAGCTGAGGAGCAGGTGGGTCAGAAAGAGGGAGAGGTAAAGGAAATTGAGAAGCATAAGATGGAGGAGAAGAAGAGTAAACTAAAACCACTAAGTTCAAATTGTCATTTGTGGTGATCTAAAAGTGAAATAGTTTTAAACATTTTGATTGCCTTAACTAAAGAATTTTATAAGGAAGCAATTTGTGTATCTGAATTTCTTTTGGAAGCTATCTCATTCCAATAAAAAAAATGCAGGCCAATAAAAGGGATTTTACTTCCATTCTGTTCTAAAGAGCTTCTCATGAATAATTTTATTCTTATCAAAAGTTGGCCAAACTAGCACTGTAATGTTAAATTTTCCTTGACGTATTTAAGCTCTCTAGAAGGATAGTCACTGGAATTTGAATTATGGTATAAATTTATGTAAGAGGCAGGGGTCCAGTACAAAGAAGCCATTGACTTTTTTTTTGGACTGAGAAAACCCAGAATTGTATGGTAACAGTTTGAGTAAAACATCGTTTATATGTCTTGTATTTCAGAGTCTGACCTATTATCGGCTTTCACTGATCACAGACTCAACACCCTGTGATTCTCAGTAGTCAGAGGTGTAGAGAGAAGCTCATTAAGAACTAGAGCACATTCAGAACTAGAGAAAGTAAATGGATTAATTAATAGGATAATAGTACTCAACAGACTGATGATTTGCAAGATCGAGCTAAGGAGCCAGCTCCCAAAATAGATGAAGAAAGATGAAAATAGATGAGGAGTTGGTAAGGAATACGGAAATTCATAAAAAGAAACTTGATGGCCTGCAGAGAAATAAATAAAGGTGTGAGACCATACAGGATAGCCCAGATTAGATCAACCCACCCAATGAGGCAGGAGAATGATGGAACACCCAGGCTAACCTCAAACATTATCAAAAGTCCTAAACACTCCAGAGACATTAAGCTGGCTACATAAATAGTGAGAGATCACTGAGTTATCAATGGTTTACATGGTGATCAATGATTTCTTGACAGTAGCACTGGACAGAAGAAATCAATGGAACAATTCCTTCAAAATTCTGAGGGAAAATGATTTCTAATATATCAACTCAAATTAGCAAATAAGGATAAATGAGGATAAATATACTTTTTTTTTTTTTACATCCAGACCCTTAGAATATTTCTTTTTTTATCATATATATATTGACAAAGCTTCTCTCCTGAACTGCTCTAGCTTCCTTGAACTCATGTTATAGTCTAAATGTTTGGGTCCCCCCACCCCCTAAAAATGTATATGCTGAAATCCTAATTCCCAAAGATGATGGTATTAGGAGATGGGGAGCTTTGGGAAATGCTTAAGACATGAGTGTGGAGCCCTTGCCCCTTCACCATGTGATGACACGGTGGAAATGGCCATCTATGAACTAGGAAGTCCTCACCAGACACTGAACCTGATGGGGCCTTAATCCTTGACCTCTCAGCCTTTAGAACTGTGAGAAAACAAAAATGTGTATTGTTTACAAATCACCCAGTCTATGATATTTTTGTTGTAACAACCCAAATAGACTAAGCTCTTTTCTCAACGAGACCCTGACATTTGGGTTTACATGTCTGTCTCCGCATTGTCCAATATCAGCAAGAATCCTGCTCCGTCAGTTTGGTCAGAATCCCTCATCCTCCATGCCTGCTTGCTCTCAATATCTGGTGGGGTTCCTTATCCCCTACCCCCAGGTGATGTCTCCACACCCTTGCCTGCCTTTGGCAAGTACCCTGTTATGTTGGTTTAGCCAGAACCCCCAAGTCCCTGGTGTTTGCTCTTATGTTTCCCATACACTGGCCCCACCCTGCTCTTTTGCTAGAAACTTCCACTTTTCCACACTGTATTTGCAGTAAAGCCCAATCTCTGTCTCACTGCAATCCCACTGCAGTGGCCCCTACACCTGTCATGCTAGAACCTCTGAGTAAGGTCTTTCGTACCATCTCTAAAAATGTCCTGGCACTTTGGTTAACAGGTAGTACATATGTGTGCATGTACCCACCAAATTTGGGAGGAAATATGGGAAAACATTATTTCATAAGACATATGAACTAGAAATAAAGACATTTTTAGAAATCCAAAGCTATTTGGACTTTTAATTTTATTCTGTTTTTCTTCTAGTACCAGGACTTGAAAGCATCGGTTTACATTGTAATCTAGCTGTTTAATCCCGGTACTGGTTCTGCAGTGATATTTACTATTGACCCAATCATAACTGTGGGAAACTGAACGCCACAACGACCACTGGTGCATGTTCACTCAGACTCTGAGATCTCTGAGAAAACTCGAGATTGCAGGGTTAAAATAACCTGAAGAATCAGAGTGAAATGCCCTTGGGACGTGTGTGGTCAGTTCTAAAGTACTCAGCAACAGATGTTTAGTAGATAGGAAGCCAGCTAAACAGCACACTCTTGCATTCCCTTCTTTGTTCCTTTATTCTGTTTTAAAGATTCTTACGTGCTTGACTAATCCTGGGTACATGGAGATATGTGCCTTATTATGCCCCTGCTATAAATCATTATAGGTCTATATTGTTGTAGAAGGTATATAAGATTATGGAAAATAAGCCTTGGGACCTCGGGCTGATTGCTCGGGGTCCCCTGTGCCTCGCTCTACTGTCGTCTTTTTTCCTCAGTTCCTTTGCCACCCCAGGTCTATGACTCTCCAAGGTCGACAAGTGGCGCCCAAACAGGGACCTGAAGCCCCCCTCGAGGAGTGATCAGCCAGCGCTAGGAACCCTACAGAAGGTGGTAAGTAGGAAAGTTTATTACAGGGTTATGGGGCAATCAAATTCAAAAGCATCAGGTTTTGCTGCATTAATACATCATTTTCTTAAAGAATATGGAGCTAAAGTCACTAAGTAGCCCATAGAAAAATGTTTGGGAACAGTAGTTGAATATAATCCTTGGTTTCTGGACAAAGGTTCCTTAGATGAGGAGACTTGGATCTGAGTGCAAAATAATGTCTTGAGGGCTATGAGACAGGGTGAAACGATTGCCCTTGATTTCTGGCCCATTTGGGCTTTAGTACGAGTGGTTATCAATGCTATGGAAACTGGGGATAAGTTATCCCCGGCTGAGGTTGTTAAAGAAACTACCAACTCTTTACATACATATGAATTAGACGATGAGACCTTAGAAAAGGCTAAGACTGAAAGTAAAAAAAAAAAAAAATTTGCAGCTTCACAGCCCCGGCTGTTACCCACAGCCCCTCCGCTTTTAATGGAGGAACCCGTCGAAGATGATCAACCTGCCTCCACAGTGGATTTATTCCCTCTCAAACGATCCTCTCTAGCTCTCTCACCTCTTGAAAAGGAACTCCGATGGCAAGGGGCTAATGATTTGTTTATGGCTTTCCCATAGACGGAACACAGGCTGTTGGTCCTGTCTATGAGGGATTAGATTTAAATACTTTAAGGGAACTGAAGAAGGTTTGCCACTTGTATGGACCCACAGCCCCTTATACTATAGAGATTTTGAAAGCTTGGGCAAATTCTGGGGAGTGGATCCCTCATGATTGGCATATGGTTGCACGGGCTTGCCTTAAGCCACAGGATTTATTACAATGGAAAATGTGGTTATCGGATGCTGCCTATATGAAAGTCTGGGTGAATCAGGCTAACCCAGCCATGCATCATATTTCTTTTGAAATGCTCACTGGCTCTGGCCCCTTTTCAGATGCTCGAGAGCAGCTGGTTAACACTCCACCTGCAGCCACAGAGCAGGTATCTGAAATCGCCCTCGCAGCTTGGGGAAAGTTAACCCCCTCAGGGGAAGTGGGGCAAAGTTATATAAAAATTGTGCAAGGCCCTACAGAAGCATATACTGATTTTATTTCTCAATTTGAGATGGCTATTGACCGCCAAGTCGGTAATAAACCTGCTAAAGAGCACTTTCTAAGACAGCTTGCTTTTGAAAATGCTAATGAGGACTGCCAAGCAGCCATCAGGCCCCATAGAGAACCAGGAGGCATTCTTGATTATCTTCGTCTACGTAGAAATATTGGCACTCTTACACATCAAGCCCGGATAGCCTCCCTTCAGCTCATGGCCCTAGAAAAACAACAGGATATAAAATGTTATAATTGTGGGAAAATAGGACATGTCAAGAGGAATGCCATAAAGCCCCCCAACCTAGAGCCAATTCCCTTTCTAATACTGCCCCTGGCCTCTGCCCTCATTGCGGCAAAGGCAAACATCGGGTCAAGGAATGCAAATCCAAATTTGACAGGCAAGGTAACCCACTCCCATTAAGGTCAGGAAACGGGATGCGGGGCCACCCCCGGGCCCCGAACAACAATGGGGGATTCAATATGTCACCTCTCCAGCAGCAACTTCCTGCTTCGCACATAAACCCTCTGTTATCGCTCAGTCCTGCCGCCCGGGGAAGTGCCGCAGTAGATTTAACCACTCCTTTTACAGTAAATCTTCACCCTGATGTCCGACCCCCCAAAATACCCACGGGTTATTATAGACCTTTACCACGAGGAACCGTGGGTCTTGTGTTAGGAAGATCTAGCCTAAATCTTAAGGAAATCCAGGTGATGACTGGAGTAATAGATTTTGACTATGAGGGAGAAATAATGGTGGGTGCGCAGACTTGGGTTCATTGGACCTTTAAAGGAGGTGATAGAATTGCCCAGTTATTATTACCCTATGTACAAATTGGTCAGTCCCAACAGATCAGACGAGGAAGATTCGGTAGTACTGATCCTCTTATGGTTAAATGGGCTTCATTATTGACTCAGACTGACCGCCCTTCTATGACTCTCAAAATTCGGGGAAAAACTTTCTCGGGTCTAGTAGATTCTGGAGCCGATATTTCAGTAATAGCCTCCCCACATTGGCCTCATATCTGGCCCACGCAAGCAAACGTTATTTCAGTAGAAGGAGTAGGTTTTGTGACTGCAGAAGAAATTCGGCAAAGTAGTGTGCCACTTAAATGTGAGGGACCAGATGGATTAGAGGGAATTATCCAGTCTTTCATCTTAAATACCCCCATTAATCTTTGGGGAAGAGACCTCTTGCAGCAATGGGGCGCCAAGCTAATCATCCCCCCAAATCAGCCAGTTAATCAAATTATGACAAAGATGGGCTATGATCCAGGACAGGGCTCAGGCAGACAACATCAAGGAATAAAGGAGCCTATCATTGCCCAAGGACAAACTCACAGGGCTGGACTGAGTTACCCTTTTTTCTAGGGGCCATTGAGGAAAAGAGGCCTGCCCCTATTAAAATAACATGGAAAACTTCTTCCCCGGTTGGGACTCCTCAATGGCCCCTTCCGATAGAAAAATTGCAGGCCTTAGAACAAATTATTCAAGAGCAATTGCAGGCAGGGCATATGGAGGCTTCGCAATCTCCTTGGAACTCTCCCGTTTTTGTTATCAGAAAGAAATCAGGCAAATGGAGGCTCTTAATAGACCTTTGGAATGTTAATGCCGTCATGGAGCCTCCGGGTGCCTTGCAGCCTGGGTTACCCACTCCTACAGCCATTCCCAAACAATGGCCATTGATAATAATAGATCTTAAGGACTGTTTCTATACCGTAGCCATTCACCCTGAGGATAAGGAGAAATTTGCCTTTTCTGTTCCAAGCACTAAGAACAAGGAACCAATGAGACGATATCAATGGACAGTTTTGCCACAGGGTATGACTAATTCTCCTACCATGTGTCAGTATTCTGTTGGCCAGGTCCTCCGACCTGTAAGAGATCACTATCCTCGATCCTGTATCATTCATCATATGGATGATATTTTACTAGCGTCACAAACTGAAACCGAATTACAACATGTGTATCAGACCACTTCTCAACACTTGACTTCCGCCGGTCTCATAATAGGCCCGGAGAAAATCCAAACAACTACTCCGGCTTCTTATCTAAGCACTGTGGTAGATGGAACCACAGTGAAACCTCAAACAATGCAAATTCGTAGGGATACCCTCCTTACACTTAACGATTTTCAGAAACTCCTAGGAGACATTAACTGGATTCGCCCTCTCCTAGGGATTCGAACTTATAAATTACAAACTTTATTTAACACTTTACAAGGTGATTCTGCTTTAGACTCTTCACACTCTACCCTCAGAGGCAGAGGCCGAACTGCAGTTCGTTGAGGAGCGATTAAAAACTGCCTTTGCTTACAGGTATGATGATTCTCTCCCCCTGCTGCTTCTTATTTTCCCTACCCCTCGTTCTCCAACTGGTGTCTTAGCGCAAGAAGACAAACCTCTCGAATGGGTGACTTTACATACAAAAACTTCTGGAACTGTTACTCCATATCTATCTCTTGTTGCTTCACTCACTCTCCAAGGACAAAAGCGTTCTATTCAAATTCTAGGTTTTGACCCAGCACTCACTGTTTTACCTATCTCTTCCACATCTTTTAAGGAAGTCCTTCCCTTCTCTACTGATCTGCAAATATCTCTTGCTGATTATACCGGGCACATAGGTTGCCACTATCCGTCAGGTAAACTGTGGGACTTCCTGAAGCGCACTGCCTGGGTTATAAATCCCGTAGATCATAACGCCCCAATCCCCTCAGCTCCTACATACTTTATTGATGGCTCTTCCTCCAGGGGTGCCCTGCTATTCAGCTATCCATAAAAACCCCTTAAACTTCTGCTCAACAGGTCAAACTTGCAGCTTTATTGTTCTTATTGCAAAATGTTCATTAACCTATAAATATCGTATCTGGTTCCACTTACATAGTTGGCATTGTTGCGCCTTTAGGAACAGCTCTCATTTCCACAACTCATTCGATCATTAACCCTTTGCTTCAGGAATTAAAATTAGAAATTCAATCTCGAACTCACCCTTTGTTCATTACTCATCCTCTCTCATTCTAACCTCCCTGGACCTCTTACACAGGGAAATCAGTCTGCTGATTTATTGGCTACTCCTATTTTTGAAACTCAACAAGCAGAACATGCCCATCTTCATACCAACGCCAACCGCCTTCATTCACACTATAAAATACCCTTGTGTTCTGCCAGGCAAATAGTCTCTTCCTGTCCTATTTGTCGACCTCTACATTTAACTGAGCATCCGGCGGGTGTCAATCCCAGAGGCACAGCTCCTGATTGTATTTAGCAAACAGACGTTACTCATTTTCCACCTTTTGGACTCCTCTCATATATTCATGTCACAATAGACACCTTTTCAAGATTTCTTCATGCTACTCCTTCGACGGGGGAAAAGGCTGGGCATGTCATTTCTCATTTGCTTGAATGTTTTGCTATTATGGGGTTACCTACTTGTATCAAGACAGACAATGGCCCAGCATATACTAGCAAAAAAGTACGAGAATTCCTTGCAGAATGGCAAATACAGCATATCACAGGTATTCCTTATAATCCTCAGGGACAAGCTGCAGTGGAAAGGGTGCATGGCACCATTAAGAAACAACTCTGTAAAACTATGTCTCAAAAGAAAGGGGGAATCTCCCCCCGAGACGTCACAGCACAAACCTTATTTATTTTAAATTTTTTAAATTTACCCCAAGAAGAACCATATACTAGAGCTGACAAACATTTCTCGCCAGCCTCAATCTCAACTCAGGATGCACCCATGTGGATAAAAAATGAGGAAAATAATCGGTTGCCTGGGAAATTAGTTACCTGAGGCCCTGGCTATGCTGGTGTCATTCCAGATGGATCCAGTCGAGCAGTTTGGATACCTCTTCGGAAAGTCCGGCCCAGGACTGGCGATGAAGACAACCCTCAAAAAACAAATGAGTGCCCAAAATCTCCATCACAGGGTGCATACGACAGCGGCTAATTTGAAAAAAGAAGGGGGGAGCTGTGGGAAACAGAACACCCCAATGACCACTGGTGCATGTTCGCTCAGACTCCGAGATCTCTGAGAAAACTCGAGGTTGCAGGGTTAAAAATAACCCGAAAGGATCAGAGTGAAATAATGCCCTTGGGACGTGTGTGGTCTGTTCTAAAGTACGCAGCAGAAGATGTTTTGTAGATAGGAAGCCAGCTAAACAGCACACTCTTGCATTCCCTTCTTTGTTCCTTTATTCTGTTTTAAAGATTCTTACGTGCTTGACTAATCCTGGGTACGTGGAGGAATGTGCCTTACTGCGCCCCTGCTGTAAATCATTATAGGCCTATATCGTTGTAGAAGGTATATAAGATTATGGAAAATAAGCCTCGGGACCTCGGGCTGATTGCTCGGCGTCCCCTGTGCCTCGCTCTACTGTCATCTTTTTTCCCCAGTTCCTTTGCCTCCCCAGGTCCACGACTCTCCGAGGTCGACACATAACACTACATGTACTGTTTTATTAAGCTAAATAATCATATTCATATAAGAGAAAAAGACTGTGTTCTGACTAAAGAAGAATTTATCTGTTTTTATTTATCTTAAATTTTTTAAAGATTTTATTTATTTATTTATTTATTCGACAGAGAGAGGGCACACAAACAAGGGGAGGGGAAGGCAGAGGGAAAGGGAGAAGCAGGTCCCCCCGCTGAGCAAGGAGCCTGATGCGGGGCTCGATCCCAGGACCCTGGGATCATGACCTGAGCCAAAGGCAGATGCTTAACTGACTGAGCCATGTAGGCTCCCCCTTATCTGTTTTTAAATCTAGGTAAATGTCAAGACGATAGCATGACTTACAAAACTTATAGTTAGCAGAAGTGTCCAGAACTTCACTTTTATTTGTTTTTTCTTAGAGAACAAATTCAAAGGACTATTTTAAAAAAGAGTGGTTAATTAAGAAGTTAGAATTTAAATGTATTATTTAAAGTTCTAATATCAGTAGCAGAGCAACTAAAAATAGCCCCAAAACTAAAATATGTTAAGGATTGATTTTTCTCCAGGAAGAGGAAATTATGGTTGATTTAAAATATTTCTAAAATGTGTTGTTTTATAACTAGAAAAATTTTTAAACCCTAATTTAAAAAGTAAATTTTTACAAAAGTGGAATTATATGGAAGAGAGCACTATAATCTATATTGAATTATATACACTGCTAATTTTCATTAATACGCTAATTTTGATTTGTCTTGCCCACATATGTAAGCATGTAATGGGAAAGAGAGGATGATCTTGCCTCCTTTCTGTGAATCTATTTCTATAAGCAGTAAGACAAATTGACTCAGTTCCCAATGTTTATTCTATGGAGAGAAAGTTTTGCTCAGCTTGTACGTCATGTTGAGAGAGGTGAATTACATAACCCAAATGTTGGCTAAGGTCACCTTGCTTTTCTGCAGTGTAAATCAAATTGTCTGTATTACCCGATTCCTCTGGGTCTTACATGGTCCACGGTCATTTCTGCCTCCTCCATTCCTCTTAATACCACTTTTGCTTTATTTCAGGTGACTGTCAATTCTCTTTACTTTATTACGCAGAGAAACTGAGCTTTTCATTTCGTACTTATAATGGGTCTGCCTTTGCATATCAAAAGACTCTTTAAAGCTTCTGCTGAAACAAAGGAAGGACAATGGGATCCGGGCCTGGCATTTGGACAGCAAAGAAGAAATATCTGTAGCTTCGACATGTGAAATCTTACACTCTTTCCTTACCCTCAAGTTTCTCTAAGTGGAAGGAAACACCACATGTCCCCATATGTCCAGGGTAAGTTTCCAGATGTGTGGCATTGAGCCACCTGCCAGCACCCTGCACCACACAGGAAACAAAAAAAAGCAATAGCCAGTTTCTCTGGTACAAGTCGTTCTGTGCATTGCCCTACTGCTCACTGATTACACAAGTGTTGCTTAGCAGGCAGCATCAGCTTGCAGATGCAGCAAGGTTTCAGCCTGAGTTACAAAGGAGACCCAGAATTGGAAGTAACATGTGCTTGGGGGTATTTGATAAGCTGGTTCTGAAGCCCATCGGAGTGTGAAGCTGTGAAGACTTCTTGCAGGGTATTCATTATAAGGGAAGAGAGAGTTGGACAGCCAGGGCGGACTGGGGGCAGATTTTTGTCTTAGTTGGTCCCAAGCCTGGCACATGTAATCAGGCGACAAATACTTGTGTGAAGGGATTGTACTGTGTTTGCACTTGTCTTCTAGCTCAGCAATCTCCTGACTTGATTTCTGAACTCATGTGGGGATGTTAAAGGAACCAGATTGGACCTAAGGTGGAGTTGTTCCTACGAAGCTCCACATCAGAAACCAAACCTAACTAAATGTCTGTGCTTGGCAATCCCAGAAAAAGGAAGACCTAGGCCAACCCATGAGGTCTTGTCGGCTCAGCCCAAGTTCCCTGACCTGCTCCAAGACTTCCCTTTGCTCCGTATAAGGACCGTGACCCTGCTTTAACCAATCAGCCAATGCCCAAGAGAGCTTTCTTGTTCCTGCTCACTTTGATCTGTAAAAATCTCTAGCCTTGTACAGCTTTTTGGAATTCCTTTCTATCTGCTGGATTGAATGCTGCTAGATTCATGAATCACTGAATATCGCCAGTGAGATCTCTAACACTGACTTAGTTGAATTTTGTTCTCTAATTGGCATTAGGGTCCAGGCAACATGGCGACCTTTGAGTGGGAGGGGAGCATGCACAGTGAAGGGCACATGATCTCCCGCTCCCCATCAGAAGGGTGGGTAGCTTTACACCTGGTCTCTATCATATTAGCAGGGGAGAGGTACATATGGAGACTGTGGTGTCCATGGAAAGAAGCATATTACTCATTTCCCACCACCATAATGCCACGCCCTGCAAGCAATTAGGGAGCGTCCTTCTTGTAAATCTGCTTCATTCTACTAACACCTTTTCACTTTGTAACATAATATTAAACATAACGTTTTCAATATATTTGTAAAACACGACCCCAGTTTTAAAAGAAACCTGTGGCATCATATAAAACAATTGGAATCAGGGGCACCTGGGTGGCTCAGTTGGTTAAGCATCCAACTCTTGATTTCAAATCAGGTCATGATCTCAGGGTTGTGAGATCGAGCCCCGTGTCAGGCTCTATGTGGGGTGGGAATATGCTTAGGATTCTCTTTGTCCCTCTCCCTCTGTCCCTCTCCCCCTCTAAAAAAATAAAATAAATAAAATACAATAAAACAATTAGAATCATAATACTGTTTTGTGAAATAAGAGTTGATCTTCCCTGAAATAATTAAATGTTATGAGCATAGAGTGAGAACTTCCAGGGTTGACAAATATGAATTTGACTGCTTACTATTGAATAATTCATTCTGAGGATATAAAATGTAATTCTATATTTGTTTTAAAAAATATATATATTTTCAAAAGATTTATACCCCAATATACCAAAAATTCTCTTGGGAAATTTAGGTGTTTTGTTTTCCAGAATGGAAAATTTACATCAAATAAAGAAATCCATTGGCAATCCTGCACAAGATTAAAAAATTAAGAAAAATAACAACAATAACGGCAATGTTAATATTCAGAATCCATTTAGTCTTTTGTAGAGACACAGGGAACCAGATACTATTCTGTTTTTAATGTAAATCGACCCATTGAATCTTCACTACATACTCATTAGAGAGTCACTTGTGTTTTTCTCCTTTTACACGTGTGTGAGCTAAGGGACAGAGGGCTGGCAACCTGGCTTCAGGGTCTGAGTCACTAAACGAGTGACAATACCTTTCATTTCTCATTTTCATTTCCTCTACAGCGAAGGGACAGAAATGTTATAAGGGTAAAATGAGATGCTGTAAACTCCATGCATCCAATGGAATATTGGTACTTAGCGGCCAAAATGGAAGACGTAGAATGGAAGAGGGATGACTGAGCAATCCTGAACTCTTTGAGGGGTAGGGGGAAGTAGTCACCTAATAGGTTACTTTAATTTGCACTGAGTTTCTGGCCAGGCCTTGATGATGGTCAACTGACAAGCACTTTCAGACTCAGGTCACTTGTTGCTTTCTTCCTCTTGCCCGGTAATTATTTTATTACTAAGATAGAAACCAGTGATGGTTTCTCTCCCCTGGAAATCTTTCAGTGATTTCATTTGAAATTTCAAGTATCTGAATTATGTTTCTAAAGCTGAACTAATATCTCATATCTATAAAACAAAACAACAAAAGCAAAACTAAAATTTCAATCCCATTAAATTATTGGAATGGATTTGGGATGCAATAGTTCTCTCCCTTTTAAGTGAAAAGTAAGGTCAAATAAAAATAATTTCTTACCTTTATGGACATAAATGAATACAAATATGCCAAAACTCCTGCAATATCCAAAAACAATTAGAGGAGCTCCTTTTCTTAGGAAAGGCAGACCATTTATTCATTTTGCTTTCAGTTAGGTAATAAAGACTCCCAAATAAATTTATTAAGTGAGTCCATTTTTTTCAATCTGAGCAAATGTGCTTTGTTAAAAAAATATAATATAGTGATTTAAGATAATTTTGCTATTAGTATTCAAGGTCAAAAATATTAGCAGAACCTGCAGAGAAGAAAGATTCAATATATCTGTCAAAAATATAAACTTTACCATGAATAGTTGCTTATCACAAATTGGCTTGAAGTATCAAGACATTAAGCATATGTTCAGTGGGGCTTACACATCAAAAACTGGCACACAATCTGTTCCTGTGAATTGTGTATTGAAGACATTGGGGTGATTAGGTGTACTTAATGAACAGGGGATTTAAGGAAACTTTGCTGAGCATGAAAAGTGCACAGGTCAGGAGGTCTAACTGATGAGAAATGGAAACATTTTGTCAGAAGTTCAGTGTGAGAGATGCACCCATCTCCAACTCAGTTTGATCTCTTCCATTCTGCCCTCCCATCTGTGGCGTTCTGGAGACTGTGTCGATGGGCTCTCATTACTAAAAAGGCCTGCGTGCCATGTTGAAAAGAGAATTGACTTGGAGAGCTTGTTGCTATGTGCAGAATGAGGGGAATGAGGAATTGGAAGAAACTTTTTACTTTTTCTCTGTATGAAACTTTCAGCTCACTTCTCAGTGACGGGAACTTTATTTTAAGGCAGATTCTCTTTTTTGATCATCCCCAGGGCATTTTCAACATAAAAATTTAATTCAAATCAAAGTATTTACAGAAAACTGAATTTTAGTTCTGATACTACTATTCAGTAGCCAAATGATTTTGTGTACATTGCCTAAACTTTAAAACAATGCAAAACCTATGTATAAATTGAAAAATTCATACATTCACTCATATATGAAGCTCATTCCAGGCTTGGAATTCTAAGGTCAGATTGTTGTGTGTGAGATTGGAGACCATTTAATTTCTATGAATGCATTCTCCCAAGATTAAAGGCCACATCTGCCCAGATCTAGCCAGGAAAGTGGGAATGCACGATACTATGTATTTCTGACATAGGGTATTTAATATAGGGAAAAGCAATATAGGTTTTGAAAAGCTGAACCAACAGTGGTACTGCTGTGTTTGCACCTTTAAGGAGACCGCATTTTGTGCCAGATACTCGAAGGATTAAAATAAAACAAAACAAAAGTAAATAAAAATAATAATAATTAAAAAAAAAAAAAAAGATGGGGACTACTGCAGCTGAAACCTCATGGTCAGGAATGAGAATACCAGAAAGAAGTACCTTTTCCCCTTTTGCCCCCCCTGAGTCTCCCTCTAGAGGGTCCCCACTGGCAGACTCCTAACAGAAAGCCCACTGCCTGGAGAGTGTGAGAAATGGAGTTTCAGCAGCTAATCCAGCCTCCCATAAGGCAGGGTAAGCCAGGGCGGGATTGTATCTGAGAAAAACAGACACAGAACCACATATCTTTTCTTCAATGAGTCTACCTAACAATCAGTGCTCAGAACACAGAGCCCTCAATTATTTATTGCCTTGTGTGAAAACAGTGAACCTAATATGGCAAGTAAATAATGAGAGGAAGAAAGAACTCTGCCATCAGTTGGTCTATAGGATGAGTAATATACTCAACATTTTATAGCCTATGTGACCGACGCTGTCAACAGAAGCCCCAATAAATCAAATACATATAAAAGTTAAATTATCTTTCACTGAAAGAAGAAGAGGAAGAGGAGAGAGAGAAGAGAGAATAGCAGGTAAGACTATGTAACTATACAAGACACAGGCCTTTGGTTACCTAGGAGTATATTTTTGTCCCTATAACATATAGGAGAGCATGATTTGCAGAAAAAAAATATTGAATTTTAATCAAAAAGTTTTTTTTTTTTAAAGTGATGGAGTGAAATCATTAATAATAAACTAAGTAGATGCCTTCTGACATGAAAATTGTGCCCTGTGGATTAATTATAAGAAAAAAATGTTTTCATTCTTAATGCGAGAGCTGATAAATGGCCACTGGGATTGTGTTACTCTACACAAACCCCCCCGTCCATAAGCTTAGCATTGCTGCGACTCTGGGCTGCTGATTTTATTCATGTGATGTTTAAAGGTCTTTTACTCTCTCTGTAATGCATTATTCAAATATCTAATTTCATAGTTTTCTTTTTTTTTTCCCAGCTTCATTTACTTGGACATAAACAATTGCACCATCGTTGTTGTGTTCAATGGCAATTTTTTTTGTTTTTTTTTGGTATGAGACCAAAGCTTATGCAGAAATAAAATACATGAAAAATAAAAGAAGAGGTATTTGAGCTGAAATGCAGGGGAAAGCATTGGGCTTCTTGTGCCCAGCCTCCCATTTGCCTCGGGCAACCCTGGAAACTCACCTCAGTGCCTGAGGGTGATGAGGAAAAGAGCTCTAGATCCATTGCCCCAGAAAGCTCCCTGCTACATTAAGGACTGCAGGACGTCCGCACAAGATCACTAGTTAAATATGCAATAGCACCTAAAAATTTTAAAAATATGAATCTGTAATACAACCAACTTAAAGCTGATTACTTTTGCCCTTATTACGTTATTTCTAAATCAACTTTTAAATTAATTTGCGTTTTCGTGAACAAAAGATGAGCCAGTTGAAAGTACTCTCATACAAGCACAAGAAGATCACTGTCCTGTTCTGGGTCTTCCAAGTCATGAGTAGGCTAATGAGATCTAGTTCCGTTGAGGATCTAATTATCCCGGTAATGTTGCCTCCTATTTTCTTTTGACTTTAATTTTTAAACTCTTTGCTTTTTAAATTTTAACATTCAATAAATATTTTAAAATTACTTTATTGCAGTTGAGGCCAATTCTGCTTATTGTGTCCATAGAAGTGTGGTTACAAGTGGTTATGCTTTGGGCATTTAAGCAAGGTTATTCTTCTGGGTCCTCCGGCAGCAGATTGTACAGTATTTATTCTTTTAGGCAGGACTAAGGATTGTCCTGGCTTGACTCTCAACCATGATCATTTTAGGATTAATAAATGTCTGGGCACTTCTAGAGAATCAGTGAAGCAGCCTCCTGATCTGCACTCACGAGGGTCTCCTTTTCTAGAACTTTTCTTAAGGGAAATACAAGTCAGTTGAGTGCATTTGACTATAAAATAAAAGTGAGGTTGGCACTGTCTCAGTCCAATGGACTGCCCGCCTAGTCCCCTATGAACATTTACCTAGGTCTGAGGAAAACAGGCTTTGAGAGAAATGTCAGGTTACTTTTCACAAAAATCTGTGTGAGATGTTATCTTTTTTTTTTTTTTTTAAGATTTTATTTATTTATTTGACAGAGAAGGAGACAGCGAGAGAGGGAACACAAGCAGGGGGAGTGGGAGAGGGAGAAGCAGGCTTCCCATGGAGCAGGGAGCCCGATGCGGGGCTCGATCCCAGGACCCCGAGATCATGACCTGAGCCAAAGGCAGACGCTTAACGACTGAGCCACCCAGGAACCTGGGAGATGTTATTGTATGAGGAGGTGTTGTGTGGGGGCGAGTGGGACAAAGCTGCCAAGAAATGGGATTTCCTCTATTTCTCTGGCAGATGCACAAGAATTTGCTGAATTGAGGTCCCCGCACACCGGTGGGAGGGTATCAGTAGTTTGACACACTATAAGAATTCAGAGAAGAGCACTCTTTTAGCAAGCCAAGGTTGTGGCATTGGAAAATTTTGCAGTAACATAAATAGAGCTCTGGGAGCCCAGGCAGACAAAGGAAGACACAACAGGGATGCCCCTGCAGCTCACTCAGTGCATGCACCTGCAGCATCCCATAGCGGCAGGTGCATGGAAGAAGACCATGCTCGTCAGGACAACACAGGAAAGATAGAGCCAGACTGGCAGAAAAGGGTACATGTTCGTGTCACATGTTAGACACAGGACCCTCATGCGAGTCTGTGGTGGGGGACAACTTCCCTGGGGGCTTGGTGGTCCCTCAGAAACAGTCGCGGGAAATGCCAGAGGAAAACCAGTGTTTCCTCGACCCCCAAGTATGTATTTATCTATTGTAACTGCCCCACCCCCCTCACAGCGATATCAGCCCCTTCAAGGTCCTCACCTATCACCTGTCCCCGGCAATGGAGCCCAGTTTCTGTCACACACCCATCACACCAACATTTCTTAAATTGAATGTAGGAACAAGCCCTGTTACTTCAGGACAAGTCTTGTTTAACATGTCTTCTTTTTTCCCTTTTTTTAAAATAATAGTAGTGGATATATGTATTATTTCAGGCTCATGACAATGTGAGAAAGACATAAGGGAGCAGGCAGAGGGTGCTGAAGGGCGTGCCCATATCACAGCCCCCCATCACTTACGGGCACCATCTCATTGGTACAATTATCATTTTATAGTGTAAAATATACGTGACATAGAAGTTTACCATTTTTAAAGATGGCACCAGGAGCATTCACATTGTTGTATCACCTCCCAAACTGAAACTCTGTCCCTTTTAAACAGTAACTCCTCATGCCCCCACCCCCAGCCCCTGGCACCCACCATTCTGCTCTCCATGTATGACTCTGACTCCTCCTGAGCCCTAATATAGCTGAAATCACACAGTATTCGTCCCCTTGTGCCTGGTTTATCTCACTTGACATAATGTCCTCATGGTTCATCTACCTGCAGTAGGTGTCAAAATTCCCTTGCCTGTGAGGCTGAATGGCATCCCATTGCGTGAATGGACCACATCCTGTTTCTCCATCTCCTAACACATAATTCCCTTGTTTACACCTAATTGTCTTGCTCAAAAAAAAAAAAAAAAAAAAAAAAAATCTTTGGCATTTTTCTCAGAATAAAACCCAGTATCATGGGACTATTTTCAAACTTCCAATTTCTTGCAAAACTTACCTCCTGATGTCACTTGCCAGAGCTTCTATTCTAACCAAACATTTTTACACTATTCCACATCAAAATACAGTCCCATCTTATAAGGTCCTCCTTTATCCTCTTATCTGCTTAAATTATATTCACCATTTTGATGGCACTCGAAGCCCACCTCTTCCAACAAAGTGCCCCTGTCTATTTGAGTCAGAGGCAAGAATTCCTTATGCTCAGAGAGGGAGACAAACCATGAGGGACTCTTAACTCTGGGAAAGAAACTGAGGGCTGCTGGAGGGGAGGTGGATGGGGGGATGGGGTAACTGGGTGATGGGCATTAAGGAGGGCACGTGATGTGATGAGCACTGAACTCTACATCTGAAACTAATGATGTTCCATATGTTAGTTAATTGAATATAAATGATAAAAAAAAGAAGTCCTTCTTCTGATTTGTTATCCCAAGTTATTTTGTTTGTGAATCCATCTGCCCATCAGACAGCACCTGGGAGTATAAGTATGATGAGCACCTTGTACCATTAATGAAATTTTCTTTTACTATTTGTCCAAGGATCATCTTCCCACTTAGTCTATGTGCCTTGCAGGAAATTTTCCCTGGATTTTCCTTCCTCACTTCTCCACTGTACCATATCTGCACCCATAATTTCACCTCTGGGATATTTTTGATCACCCTCCTCTCCTCCTCCTGTAGAACCAATCACCCCTCCTCTGTTCTCCGAGACCCCGAGGAAAAATCTGTACCTTGGTGCTTGTCCTGCAGAGCAAGCCATGTGTTTGCCTCAGCTCAAATTCTTAGACAGCGAGCTTTTTAAGGGCTAACGTCATGCCTGTCTCTATTTTTCATCAGAGTCCTGTTATGCCTGGCACACATTTGCTGTGTCTGCTTCCTCCACACAGTGGACAAGGAAAACATATTGTTTGATTCCAGACGGGAGGAAACCAACTTTGAAGGTATAACACCCGCGTCATCGTGGCGACTTCTAGGATGACTATTTAGGGAGCACCCAGGTGCCCAGGACTGTGGTAAATATTCTGGAGGGTGCACGGATGAGTAACCCATGGTCTCTTTATTTAGAATATATGAATAAAGAGTTCATAACACTAGAAGTCAGATGGACTGTGTGCTTCTAATTATGTACAATAAGCCATTACTACAAGGAAGAGAAGGACAGTGACAGTGCACTGATTGATTGATTGATCTATTGATTTAGTGCAGAGTAGTACATGTCAAATGGTTTGAATCCAGATAGAAATGGGGAAGCCAGAGAACACAACATGGGTGGAACCATGGTGACTGGACAGTGCCGTGTGTCAGCAAGAAGACAGTATATTATGGATTTGCAAGGACAGTGGGTAGAGGTTCTGGGGCTCAGGGAGCAAGCTTGGCTTCCCTTCACTGACAAAAGCATTGCAGCAGGGTTTTGAAGAGGAAGGCGCCGGGATAGAGAGGTGACCTGAGAAGCAAGCAAATTCTCACCTGCTGGTTCTCTGTCCACACTCAACATTTTATCTCAACTTCTCATCTGTCTATATCAGAGACTTCCAAGCTGTCTTGAGCTCCCTTGAGGAGGTGTTAAGGCAGTGATCACACAGTAGAACAATGAGCACAGTGCTCCCGAAGGGTACCCTGTATTCCCCAGAAACTCTGGAGCACTCAAAATGAAAGAGACAACAATGCTTATTTTCCTGACTCCCTTGGAGTCTTGCCATGTGAACACACTGAGTGACTACCGGCAGAGAGAGAAGCAACACAGTAAGTGTCAGGCAGGGACAGAGACACCCGCAGCATGGGTGGTCCGAAGGGCAGCAGAGCACCCGTGAAACAAATGGAGGGATGCGGGGCTTCCCCTTGGTTTACAATCTGCCCTCAGTTGCCCACGTTCCTGGGACTCTCACAGTAAGCCTTGCCTTGCTTTCTTCTATCTGGGCAGTTTATCTGCTCTCCCTTTCAGGCTTTATTTCAAATTCCAGCTCTTCTCCCCTAATCAATGACTATTTTTCATAAATCCCAATCACTGCTCTGGTAAATGGGGACTAATGAAACAACTAATATGCTCATTTAGTGCCTATTAACAGGAATTACTGAGGATACACTGAAGCAGAGGACCAAGAATATAGATGAATTTTACCTGCAGCCAGAAAAGAGTGTTGACTGATATTGTCAAAACCTCTAAGGTTTTTGTTTATAAGATAGTTGTGATTATTACACTAGAGAGAACTACTCTGAATATCTTATATTTTTTAACTTGTTACTGTTCTTCCTTATTCATTCTGATACCCTCCATCTATTCCTCTTATAAATGTTAAGATAAAACGGGCCACCAAGAAAGGAAAGCTCAAACTGATTCAATTTAATAACTGTATCTTTGACTTCTAGCTCAATTTCAGAAATTTACCACTCTCAGTCATGGGTATGCACATAGTAAATGCTGGATGAGTGATTGAATCCCAGAGCACCACTCAGTAATTGTCCCAGACAGAATTCCATGTCCTTGGCAACCTTTGTTTTTCCCCATGTGCAATAATTACAAGAATAACAATAGAGGATCTCACAGAAGAGAGGGCAAAAAAAAGAGGGAGGGAAGGAAGGAAGGAAAGAAAGAAACCAAATAAAAAAAAGAAAATATAAAGGGAAGAGAAAAAAAGAAAGAAAAAGAAAAGGATATAGCAGCTCTCACATTCTGAATAGATAGACAGTTTATAGTTTAGATCCAGGACAACAAAAGGTTAGGAATAAGAATTTGTGGGTCATCTGAGCTACATTTGGTACAGGAAGCATTACAAACCTTCTTCCATAGAAAATGCATTATTATATAAAGTGTCTATTAACAGAAGAAACTAGGGTTTGAAAAAACACTTGAATAAAACTTTCTGAATAAAACTTCCTTAGTAGGGGCACCTGAGTGGCTCAGTTGGTTGAGCATCAGGCTCTTGGTTTTGGCTCAGGTCATGATCTCAGGGTCCTGAGATGGGGCCCCTCAGCTACTCAGCACCCAGTGGGGAGTCTGCTTCCCCTCTCCCTCTGCCCCTCCCTCTACTTACGCGCACTCTCTCTCTTTTTCTCACTCTGAAATAAATAAATAAATCTTGAGGAAACAAACAAACAAACAAAAAAAACCCTTCTTAGTAAAAAGCATATGGACCCAGCTGCAATAATAAAAGAACAGGGGTGAATCATCACAGAATTCCAAAATGGCAACATATAGAGAGTGATAAACACTTTAGTTGATGTGGCTTTCATGCATGTTGTACTTATCTTCATACTGCAATGAGGTCAAAATTATTTCTGCCTGTGGATATGAAAACTGCCCTCTTTCTCTGACATCTGTATCTCGGAGAGTAAAGATGATTTGGGTGTTCCTGATGGTACAACTGCTGTGTGGTCTTCATCATTATGCTCATCTTACAAATGATAACACTGGCATCAAAGTTAAATGTCTATAGGTATGGCACACTTAAGTTCCCAAATCCTGATCTGCAGAACTTCTGCTCTCAACTACTATTTTATGACATGTCCCATGCTACCTTACTAATAAGATTAGGTAGCTAGAACTCTGTGCAACGGTGGGGTCAGGTCAGAGCACAATAGGGACAGACAACCAGACACCTGTCTTCTGTCCTAAGCCTCAGCTACCATCTCACTCTCTGAAGATTCAATAGGACTGCTCCAAGGTCTTGCCATCTTGTGTTTCCACCTACTGTATCCTAACACAGAGTGCAAAACAAAAGCAACTATCTCCACCACGTGACCTACTTCACCTCGCTTTCCCTAATTCTTAACCAGAGTTCCTCCAACAGAAGCAAACCATAGAAGTTTTTAATGATTTCTTTAAGGTTTACTTTTTGTAGAGGATAGTCAAGGCTTTAATTCTTATTTTCTATTTTAATTTGATGAATTGTGATCAAGCGGAGCATAGTTAGATCACGTATCTGTTGATTGTACAATGATCAGCAGAAGTAATGTTCACCAGATAAGATTTTTAAAATTTCTTATTTGAACTAATTTAAAATTTTTCCAAAGTGCTGCAAAGATAGTAAAATGTGTTACCTAGCATACCATCCATGTAATTTTGCTGTTATCCAAGATTCAACCCAGGACATTGCTTTACATTTAATTTCACCTCTCTGCAGTCTCCTGTTTGTGGTAGTTGCTCAGTTTCCTCTTGGTTTTCATGATCTTGATGCTTGTAAAGTCTTGGTCACCTTTTTGTAGCATATCCTTCAATTTGGTGAAGGATGTTTGCTCGTGATTTGATTGAGGTTATGAATATTTTTTAAAAATACTACAGATATGATGTGTCCTTTTCATCAAATAATATCATGGAATACGTTGCATCAACATGATTTATTTCTGCTGATGTTAACCTTGATCACTTGGTAGTGTCTGCCTGGTTTCTCCACTGTAAATTTACTATTTTTCCTTTTTCGTATCTTATGTTTAGAGGTGAGTCACTAAAGGTGATAGATTCAATAGATGAATGAATAAGAAAACAGTGGTACACACACACTAGAATGTTATCCAGCCATAAAAAAGGATACAGTTGTGCCATTTGCCACAACATGGATGGACCTAGATGTTATTATGCTAAGTGAAATAAATCAGACTGGGAAAGACAAATGCCATATGATTTCACTCATATGTGGAATTAAAAAAAAATGAATAAACAAACAAACAAAAAGCAGAATCAGACCTATAAATATAGAGAACCAACTGATGGTTCCCAAAGGGAACAAGCAGGTACAGGCTTCCATTTATGGAGTGAATAAGCCACAGGAATGAAAAGCACAGAATAGGGAATATAGTCAATGGTATTATAATAATGCTATATGGTAACAAATGGGAGCTACACTTGTGAGCATAGCATAACATACAGAAAAGTTGAATCACTATATTGTACACTTGAAACTAATGTAACATTGTATGTCAACTCAAATAAATTTTTTAATCAAGAAAAGAAAAAGAAAAGAAGTGAGTCACTAAGCTCAGTTCACATTCAAAGAGGAGGGAATTACGCTCCACCTCCTGAATGGAGGAATATCACGGAACTTGGGAACATATCTTAAAACTAGTGCAGTAAATAATATTGTGGTGGTGTTACTCTGGGGCTCTGTTATCTTCCTATTCTAACAGTGATATTCTTTTTTTTTTTAAAGATTTTTTATTTATTCATTTGAGACACAGAGATACAGAGAGAGAGAGAGAGCATGAGCAGTGGGAGAGGCAGAGGGAGAGGGAGAAGCAGAGTCCCAGCTGAGCCAGGAGCCCGATGTGGGGCTCGATCCCAAGACCCTGGAATCATGACCTGAGCTGAAGGCAGACGCTTAACCATCTGAGCCACCCAGGCGCCCCCTAACAGTGATATTCTATTTCCCTCCTACCCCTACATTTAATATTTGGAAATCTTCTGTGAGGAAGATATGTCACTTACTTGTTAATTCACCGATTCATTCATTCATTCGTTCATTCATTCATTGATTGATATCCATATAGACTCATTTATTTTATTCTTTTTGTTACGACCATTTTTTTTTAAATAAATGTATTTGTTTTTGGTTACTGTGTAACTTTTAAGAAGTATTATAGTCAGGCCAACATTTTGCTCCTAAATTCAATGAAACAACCATATGTGGCAGCAACTCAGAAGGAGGATTTGAGGGGTGCCTGGGTGGCTCAGTCGTTAAGCGTCTGCCTTCGGCTCAGGTCATGATCCCCGTGTCCTGGGATGGAGCCCCGCATCGGGCTCCCTGCTCGGCGGGAAGCCTGCTTCTCTCTCTCGCTCTCCCACTCCCCCTGCTTGTGTTCCCTCTATCGCTGTGTCTCTCTCTGTCAAAAAAAAAAAAAAATCTTAAAAAAAAAAAGAAGGGGAATTTGAGGCAAGAAGGAAGGATGCAACTTGGAATCCATGGCAAGGTCTGGAAGTCCATATCTTTATTCAGCCACCGTCCGTCCCCCTTCCATCCCATGCTACCTGGTGGTGACTCACTTTAGTGGAAGACTTGGCAGCGGATCCATAGCTCGCCTTAGCAAACTTTGGGCAACCCTGTGCAAGCCTGCCTGAGTCTATTCTTGAACTTTTCTATGCACTGGAACTGCCTCAGTCTCCTCCCAAATATTGTAGAATTCAATTAGATTTTAGGCAACTGATTACTTGATTAAATGATTCCTAGGAAGGTGTTAATTTCAAAAGATGAGCTTGTCGAAAGACATGACTTAATTGGAAGAGTCTATTTGGAGATATTTTTGAACTGTGTGGCTATTTCTATAAACTCTAAATATATATAAGCCCTGATCTTGTGTCTTTCAGGCTCCCCCCCACTCCCGGGGTATCTTGGAAGGGTAGTGACAATGACATCCTAAAATTGCAATAAAATCTAGTTATTTTCTTGGTTTGTTAATGACAATTAAAAAATATTTTATTCCCTTGTTATGACTTGAGAAAAGTTGGATTAGAAAAATGATAGAATGACACTCCATAAAGATGGGCTGGATAAGTAATAATTATGAGTTATTGAAGGTGAAGTTTTTGAGAAAAGTGTGAAAGAGGACAAGTGAACCTATTTAAAGCCAAGAACATAGGTGACCAATGGATCTAAGTGACATTGAGTAAGGAGAGATGTGATGGCTGTTGATTGGGTCCTCCCAAGCCGGAGAATTGACCCCAGGGAGACCAGGAGAAGTCTGGTCTGCATAGAAATATTTTATCTCTGAATTTCGCACAAACATGCACATATACACACAGACACACAGACACACACACACACAAACAGATTACTCAAATCACTAGTCCAGAAAACATGTCTTTCATCCATATAACTATTTAAAGGAATCAATATATGTCTTCCCAAGATATGTCTCTTTGACAGGAGAATTATTTTGAACTGAGGACAATTAAGAAACAGCAAATGCAAGGAAAGCTCCCTGCCTCTCTCTATTTGTCTCCAACAGAACATACATTTACAGAAGTATCCCTCCTCTCTCCACCAAGAAAGACAAAAGTTAATCATCTCAGACAACTTTAGACCCTTATTAGCCTACAGAGGGCACCAGAGGAATCTACATAACAGACATTACAAACTAGGCTTTATTTACAAGTAGTTTTCCATATATTTGCCTTCCCACAATTTGCTGCTTACAGAAACTCAAGGTCTGTTTCCTTTGTTTTGCCACTTCCCTAAAAATGTATTGTTCTTTGTTGAACATGCTGTATAAATCTGAATTCTAAGCCACCTCTTAGAGTTATTCATCCCTGATTTTTTCTCCTGTATATCTGAAGCATCCATGTTAATAAATTTCTCTTTACTTTTACCTTCTTATCTGTCTTTTGTTACAGAGCCCCAGCCAAGAACCTAAGATGAGAACCAAAAGATGTTTTGTCCTGTACCGATACTTTACAGCAAATTTCAAGGTCATTTAAATTGTTTGAACATATTCATAGCCATGGTCCTCCACACACAGTGCTGCAGGGAAATTTGGCTGTCAAATATTCATTTTTTCCCTATGGTAAGTATTTCTGAATATATTTAGGAAATAAAACAAAAATTTGCACGTGAGAAATTTTTGTCAGAATCCAGGCTTTTTCTTCCACTGCTTAGAATCTTCAAAAATATACTCCCTCTCTTAAGAAAGAAAGAAAACAAAACAAAAAAAGATGTTATTCTTCTACATAAGGCCATGGGAAGATACCATATTCTTTATTATCTTAAAGAATCATAAAATCAACAATTGGGAAATTAAATGAGAACCTTCACAACATACAAAAGTTAAGCAAAGAGAGTCATAAGTTAATTTTCCACATGGCCAGTATTGAGAGGTTCTGGAATTTATTCCTGGTTTAGAGCATAAACACAAACATGAATGCATCAATGACTGATGGCCCAGACAATAAAAGCACTAATAGTTAGACACATAGCCTTCAGAATTATGGCAGTTGAAAGTATGTAGTTATGGTTT
This sequence comes from Mirounga leonina, assembly GCF_011800145.1. Lineage (NCBI taxonomy): Eukaryota > Metazoa > Chordata > Mammalia > Carnivora > Phocidae > Mirounga > Mirounga leonina. The sequence continues at coordinate 5,992,938 of NW_023270498.1, forward strand.
CTTTCCAAAGATTTGATTGTAGAAAAAGAAAAGATCCAGGGAAAGTCTAATAGTCAGGGAGGAGAGAGCCAGGTATGATGACTAATAAGGGGATTAAGAAAAATATGAACATACTTAGAAGAACAAGAAAATTATGGAAGCCAAATTAGAGTTTAAAAGTTTTTAAAGTGAGAGAAAATGGTGTTAGAGCCAGTAAAATTAGGTGTCCCAAATAAATTGGATAAAATACTATGATTTGAGTCCATAGGAATTAACAATGTAAACATTTTTTTTTAAGATCACATGGATTCTCTTGGCCAGTTGGCCCTCTTTGAAAAGTTAGGTTAGCAGGACTAATATCTTAGAAAATTAAAAATATAGAGGAGGAAAAAACAAATATCCCCCTACCCTTTTAATCTTTTGGCTGGGAATTCTGTAACAAAATATATATTAATACAAGAAAAACACAGAAGTTCACTGGCATGCGTAACTCGCATATACAAGGGAGACACCCAGGGAAAAATGAATAACTCAGAGGTAGCTTGGAATTCAGGCTTATATAGTAACTTCAACGAAACGCAGTACATTTGTAGAGAGATGACAGGACAAAGGAAATCAGTTCAAGGTTTCCAAAGGAGGTAACCATGGGGAGATAAATTTGTGTGAAGCAAATGCTGGATAAAGGCTAGTTACTAAAGATCATTATGTATATTCCTCAATTTAAATTTACTAAATTTACTAAAATAACATAAATCTTTTCATATTTCCATGGAAAGCATGCTGACCTAAGAAAATATACAATGAATGAAGCTTTTATTAATGTATGTTTGTCATTTATTGAGTTATTAAAAATGTTTTAATAATACACCTTTATAAATACTCAACTCAGAATAGAAGTGATTTTACTGATTTTAAATTTAGACAACAAATAGTTCAATAGTAGGCATGCTGTGATCCAAGTTAAAATGAAAACTTTAGGGGTGCTGGGGTGGCTCAGTCGTTAAGCGTCTGCCTTCGGCTCAGGTCATGGTCCCAGGGTCCTGGGATCGAGCCCCGCATCGGGCTCCCTGCTCCGCGGGAAGCCTGCTTCTCCCTCTCCCACTCCCCCTGCTTGTGTTCCCTCTCTTGCTGTGTCTCTCTCTGTCAAATAAGTAAATAAAATCTTTAAAAAATAAAAAATAAAATGAAATGAAAACTGTAGGCGCGGGGGAGCACCTGGGTGGCACAATCGGTTAAGCATCCGACTCTTGGTTTAGGCTCAGGTCTTGACCTCAGGGTGGTGAGATGGAGGTCCATGATGGGGTCTAGGCACAGTGTGGAGTCTGCTTGAGTTCCTCTCTCTCCTCCTCCCTCTCCCCACTGTGCTCTCTCTCTCAAATAAATAAATAATTAAATCTTTTTTCAAAAATGAAAACTGTAGAGTGCTGGAGATATAGACTTAGTAGTTTTTAAATTTTTAAATTTTTTTAAATTATTTATTTATTTGGGAGATAGAGAGCACGTACAAGAGGGGAAGGAGCTGAGGGAGAAGGACAAGCAGACTCCACACTGAGCCCGGAGCCCAACATGGGGCTCCATCTCATGACCCTGAGATCATGACCTGAGCTGAAATCAAGAGTTGGACACTCACTTGACTGAGCCACCCAGGTGCCCTGGGACTTAGTAGCATTGATGGAACACTCACTGAGTGCTAGTTATTATGCTGGAATGAGGGGAAAATCAAAGAGTAATATCCAATCTATTCATAATCCAAGAGACTGAGCACCTGGGAATGTTCATAGAAACATAAAAGGCAGGGTAACTCTTCTAGAGAGAGGGGAAATCCTTATAAAATGGTTCACATAGACTTCAGTATACAAAATATGTTTTAAAAAAGGAGTAAGTTTTCTTCATGGTGGGGGAGGGAATTACTAGGTTCAATATAGTTTATAATTTCAGGATTTTTTTTTTTTTTTAAAGATTTTATTTACTCATTTGACAGAGAGAGACATGGAGAGAGAGGGAACACAAGCAGGGGGAGTGGGAGAGGGAGGAGCAGGCTTCCCGCCGAGCAGGGAGCTGGAACCCGGGGCTTGATCCCAGGGCCCTGAGGTCATGACCTGAGCCGAAGTCAGACGCTTAATGACTGAGCCACTCAGGTGCGCCAGGATTTTTTTAATAAGCCCCAAAGTTAGGGAAATATTTTTGCCATGCCCTTTGATCGTTTTATTGATAGTTGATACAATATCTGCTAAGGTAAATATCTTCAAACACCATTTAACTGAAAAGGAAGGCTCACACTTAAACAATGGAGAAACCGCCATGAGCTCAACATCTCCAACTTAAAAGGAGAATGGAAAGCACTAGAGGAAACAAGGTGTCCAAGTGATTCTATTTATACGATGTCTTCACAGGCTATTAAAGTATCAGTCAATGTCACAATGTCTTTACTGCACTGACCTGCGGGTCATTTTATTATCTGATTCCAAGAGTTGTAACTGTAGATGGCACTATTTGCTGGAAGGTACACGAGAGCAAATTACATTGTAGGGAATAAAGTCAAGATCTTACACTGAAATAAACACCAGTGCACCTGTTAATAAGTATCATCCAAAGTCAAATGGGAAGTTTAATATCACTACCGTGAAATGTTAAATCTGGTCAGACACAGATCCTAAATGAGGATTAAAAACTGGATAAAACATCACTGCAAATATGGCATAATTGCTATTATGGTAAATGCAATTGCTGGGTCACTTATTCTAAGCAGATTGGATGCCTTACAACACGTACCCCAGACATATATTTCCTGGGTAGAAAGAGCTGTTATGATTGATTATAATTTTATCATAGCCAGGATTTGAAGGGGATTGGGATTATTGAAATGTAGGGAAATGTGTTGGCTAGCACAAGAGTATTAGGAATTTAGTATATAAAAGGACTAAAAATGACATAGAAACACAGACAAAATGAAACCAGTAGCCATTTTTGATATATGAGGAATCATATTTATTCTGTCCTACAACTTGGAAATTGGACTTCCGTGACCTGAAAAACTGCACCAAGCACTGACGAGGACATGCCTCCAAGACAAAGAACAAGAACATTTTATACCCTCAGACCATTCTCTAAATCCTTAGCTACCTGGACAGCAGAAGCCCTCTCCGAACTGCCATGACAGTAGCCAACCCTGGGTGCTTACTGCTGCCTGCAGTCCAGCAAGTGACTGACCTGACGCTTTTTATTTTCCTGTGAACCAACAAAGCAACTAAAGCCTGCAATTGAACAGACATATGAACAATTATCCAGGAATCACTTTTGAGTAGTGCCCTTCCAGTAAGGCATCCTCCTACACAAACTAAACAAACAACAAACAAAAACAAAACAAACAAACTAAAAAATAAATAAATAAATAAACCACTTCCCAAAGCCAGAATCAGGGAATTCCATCTGCGTGACACGTTTTAGGCAGAGCTTTTATCTCTGATTGCTGGTTCCAGGCTGCAGCGCAGTCATCAGATGGTAAAGGATAATGCAACACAGCAGTACCAAGTGAGGTCTTTGAACATTCCGAACAACCACGGGGCTGAGGCTCCTAACAGACAAACTCCTGGACTGTACATGTCTTCTCTTGCTCCTTCAAGCTGACGGTGACAATGGATGAATTATATAAGATCTGAGTATATGTGGGTGAAAGTTTCTACACGAAGCAGAGCAAAACTAAAAGCCAGTGTTCTGGCTTATGATAAGCAAGACTGTGTCTTTTTTTTTTTTTTTTTTTTTAAGATTTATTTATTTATTTGAGAGAGCGAGAAAGTACATGAGAGGGGGGAGGGTTAGAGGGAGAAGCAGGCTCCTCGCCGAGCAGGGAGCCCGATGCGGGACTCGATCCAGGGACTCCAGGATCATGACCTGAGCTGAAGGCAGTCGCTCAACCAACTGAGCCACCCAGGCACCCAAGACTGGGTCTTTTAGTGAGAGACAAGTTTTGACAGTTGGAGAAGCAAGAACAGCTCCAAGGTTCCAGGGACAGGACCAAATTGTAGTGAGAAGAGAACCTGCAGGTCTGGGAGACGGCCGTGACCACTGATGGATATTTTTGGCTCTCCATCATAAAAATGTGTTACTTTTAGCCTGTACTTCACATTGGGATCGCTGGGAAAGCTTTCAGAAAATGGTACTGCTATCTAATTAGACGGCTTCTTGAAATTAGAAAGAAAAAGAAAAATTCCAATGTAGTTCCACTGTGTAGACAGAATTGAGAACTGCTGACGCAAAGTGACAAAAGTTTTTAAGAAGATTACCTCAAGATAAGAATGTCAATGCGATGGCCAGGTTTATATCAGTCACATGATTTTATTCAGATAACCCACTCCTCTTTGGTGGTGATGTTTATTCCATCACTAAAGCTTGTCTGCTACCCTAGCGGTGATCTTCCATGAGCCAAGGCTTTGCTTCCTCATTCTTTCCTGTGCCTTAATATTAAACTCTTTTATTTATTTATTTATTTATTTTTAATTTTTTTTTTTTAAAGATTTTATTTATTTATTTGAGAGAGAGAATGAGAGACGGAGAGCATGAGAGGGAGGAGCGTCAGAGGGAGAAGCAGACTCCCTGCCGAGCAGAGAGCCTGATGCGGGACTCGATCCCAGGACTCCAGGATCATGACCTGAGCCGAAGGCAGATACTTAACGACTGAGCCACCCAGGCGCCCTTAATATTAAACTCTTTTAATTTGGTTGTCATTAAATATATAAAAGACATATGTTGCTCCAAGTCAGTTTTTGAAAAACTTAATACATGTATTCAGTTATGGTGCTTGTATAATAACCTGTTGGTGTTTATTTCAAAATATCCTAAGCAAGCCCTCATGAAACACTGAATAGCAATAATAGCATTGATTCAATGGACAGAACTGATAGGGTCTGATATAAATACCTAGATTTCTCATATTATATTACCCTGCTAAATTACTTATCAAACATATTGAGAGAAAATACTTATTGATAAAGGTATATTTACCGTGAAAAGATGTGAAGAGTGAAGTTGCCTAGAATGCCAAACGTTACAATGCTGTTGGTAACTTCAGTATTTATGGCACGGGAAGCTATAGAAGGATGTCTGGGATTTGCAGAAGTGAGATAAAAGGAAATGATAAAATTGTAGCTGGAAAAGCAAAATACGTGTGTTAATGTAAGTGCAGCACCCTGTGACCTCCACCTTCAGGCCCAATTTTCCATGCCAGTGGGTTCTGGGGCCAGGGACTTCTGGGTCTCTCATAGTAGGATAGAAAGGGATCTCTAGCTGCCAACATCTAAACTATCAGGTGTTTGATTTAATCGCTGCTTCTATAAGTTAGAGCCTGTAACATCTTTTTAAATTACATTCTAGATGCCTAAGGAATCAAAACAGTTATTCTTTGCCCACTACAATTCTGATTGCCCCTGAGCCTCATACAGCTCATCTCCTTCCATGAGTTTTACTGTTGCATTTGGTAGCTGGTTTATCTACGCCTTATTTTTAAGGTGGTTATACGTCCCAAGATTGAGCACACACATTGTGTCAAAGTAATCAATTTGTGGCCATTATTAGGTGAATTGGATCAAAGGGAATAGGAAAGTAGAAAGGTTTTTGTTGTTGTTTGTTTGTTTGTTTTTCAAATTAAGAAGCTATAGGCAACAATAAGAAAAAATAATCAATATCTGTCAAATGTTGCTCCCTAACTGCAGTTATCTATTGAAGTGGGACTATCTTCTGCCCTAGAATATCACTACTACTACATTCAAAGACAAAAACCTTCCCATGCAGGGCGCCTGGGTGGCTCAGTGATTACGCATCTGCCTTCGGCTCGAGTCATGATCCCAGGGTCCTGGGATTGAGCCCCACATCTGGCTCCCTGCTCAGTGGGGAGCCTGCTTCTCCCTCTTCCTCCACCCCTTCCCCCCTGCTTGTACTCTCTCTCTCTCTCTGAAATAAATAAATAAAATCTTAAAAAAAAAAAAAAAAAAACCTTCCCATGCAAAACTTAGCTAAGCTAAGCCTTTGACATTATTCATGTAGATCTTTGAGTGAAATTTCCATTGTAATCTCTAATAAATATTTGTCTCTATGAGTCCTATTTTATATTCTCTGTTCCTTTAAGAGGAAAATTTTTGGGATCGTATCAAACTAAAAAAGCTTCTTCACAGCAAAGGAAACAAGCAACAAAATTAAAAGGCAACCTAGCGAAAAAGAGAAGATATTTGCAAATCATATATATCTGATAAGGGGTTAACATCCCAAAATATATAAAGAACCCATACAACCCAATAGCAAAAAAATTCCAATTAAAATATGAGCAGAGATCTGAACAGACATTTTTACAAAGAATACATACAGATAACCAACAGACACACGAAAAGGTGTTCAACATTGTGCAACATCTGGGAAATGCAAATCAAAATCACAATAAGATACTACCTCACACCCATTAGAATGGCTATTATCAAAAAGATAAGAACTAACAAATGTTGGTAAGGATGTGGAGAAAAAGGACTCTCCTGCATTATCTGTGAAAATGTAAATTGGTGCAGCCACTGTGGAAAAGAGTATGGAGGTTCCTCAAAAAAAAAAAAAAAGAAAGAAAAAAGAAAATGGAACTACTATATGATCTTGCAATCCCACTTCTAGGTATTTATCTGAAGAAATTGAAAACACTAACTGGAAAAGATACACGAACCCCCATGTTCATTCCAGCATTATTTAAAGTAGCCAAAATATGGAAACAATCTAATTGCCCATTGATGGATGAATAGACAGAGAAAATATGATATATATCACATACATGTATAAAGGAATGTTATTCAGACAAAAAAACAAATGAAATCTTGCCATTTTTGGCAACATGGATGGACTTCAAAGGCATTATGCTAAGTGAAAGAATTCACAGAGTAAGAGAAATACCGTATGATCTCATGTATATGTATGTGGAACCTAAAAAAAGAAAAAAAAAACAAGCTCACAGATACAGAGACCAGATTGGTGATTGCCACAGGTGGGGGTGAGGGATGGGTAAATTGAGTGAAGGGGGTCAAAAGCTTCAAACTTTAAGTTATAAGAGAAATAAGTCATGGGGATATAATGTACAGCATGACAATAGTAGTTAATAATATCATATTGCATATTTGAAAGTTGCTAAGTGAATAGATCTTAAAAGTCCTCATTATAAGAAAAAAAATTCTGTATGTGTGGTGATGGATATTAACTAGACTTATTGTGGTCATCATTTCACAATATATACAAATATTGAATCATGATGAACACTTGAAAGTAATATAATGTTGCATGCCAATTATACTTCAATAAAGAACTGCTAGAGCAAGTTTTATTGAAATATTAATTAGGGATACCCATAATATACAAAGTGCTTGTTAGAAGATTACAAGAACATCTGAGTACACAAGAGAGCAAAGGACATAGCAAACAAAAGGGAGAGGGTGCAGTTTGTTGCTCAGTTGGTTAAGCATCCAACTCTTGATTTAGGCTTAGGTCATGATCTCAGGGTTGTGAGATCAAGTCCCACATCGAAATGGAGTCTCTTAAAGTTCTCTCTCTCCTTCTCCCTCTGCCGTGCCTCTCCCCCTCCCCCTCTCCCCTCTAGAATAAAGGGAGAAACAATTATCTGCCTCCCTAACAACTACAGAAATGTGCTTATGAAGAATGAATAAGTATAAAAAGTGGTGCGCAAAAGTTGTATTTTCTATAATTTTATCTATGTAAAATATTTATGTATTACAGGCAAACAATAGAATAACATTTGACTGTTTAATAACAGGTAAATAAAAATCAAATCGTTAATTGCATGAGATGGGGTTGAGGGGTTTTTTTTAATTCTACATAAGAGAAGTTGGATTTTCAAAATGAACTACGTGTTGTACAATAACTTCTTTTTAAAGAGAAGAAGCTAGGGACGCCTGGGTGGCTCAGTCGGTTAAGCGTCTGCCTTCGGCTCAGGTCATGATCCCAGGGTCCTGGGATCGAGTCCCGCATCGGGCTCCCTGCTCCATGGGGAGCCTGCTTCTCCCTCTGCCTCTGTCTGTCTCTCTCTCTGTCTCTCGTGAATAAATAAATAAATAAATCTTTAAAAAAAAAATAAAGAGAAGAAGCTAAAACAAATTATAATCATTATATTTTGATAAAGATATTTTGAAAAGAATACTTTGGTCTTTCTTCAAAACCAGAAGGATGTACATAAGGCCAAGAAACATAGAAGTAAAACCCTTGGGACACATACATTTGCAATGTTTCTGTCCAGTGAAAATCCAAAGCACTAACTATTTATGTCCAAAATATGTGAGGATGAAGTTTCAATTTAAACATCCTATTTGTAAAACCTTTGGGACATATATACAAAAAAAGAAAAATTCTCATCTACTGATTTTTAGATTTGTTTTTGGGCATTAGAAGATATATGAACAATTTCATCTGACTCTTCTTAATGAGATTTGCTCAATTCCTTTATAAATTACTGAAATTACAAATAGAGATTGGTTAGATATTCTTTTCTTATTGATGCTAATATTTCAGACTTAAAGTTTCAATTGCAATTAGTCAATTAAAAATTAACAAAGGTACAAAATAATACAATGAAAGCAGGATTAATATATTCAGTAATACAGACATTGGCTGCAAGAGATAAAAATTAACATGACAAGGAAAAAAGCTAAAAATATAAAATAAGATGTAAACATATCATTTATCACAGGAATCAAAATAAATTGTTTCAACTAGATGGACAAAAAAAAAACTCTCTTTGAATGTGTCGAATAACAAAATTCAACTCTGTTAAGCAACATAAGATTTCTATTGATATGGTCTCAAAATGCAAATTATTTCCAAATAAATACAACCATACCAAAAGAGACACATGAGTGTACTAAATATAGTATGTATTGAAGTATAATTTAAGGTAAATAAGATAAAACAAATTTTGAACTATTTTTTTTCAAATTTTGAACTTTTATTGAGAGAGAGCAAATATATCAACCTATCTCTCAATTTATCTATGTAAGTAAAATTAATAGAAAAGAAGGAATAAATGATGGGAATACAATATTAGAAAATATAACCATTCCTTATCAGTCCATAAAAAATATTACTAAGGATTTATTAAATTTTAAATTTATTAAGGATACCAATATGTATAAGTCTATGCATATGCACCTATATAATATATATTTTATTTTATGTTCTCGTGGCATTAAAATCTTAAATAAATTCCCAAAACAGAAACAATACTGACCTTCTTATTTTCTAAAATGCACAGCTTTATTTAACACTGATTTATCACTTGAGTTCCAACTGTTCTTCTACACTTGGGGGTATACTGTTATGTTACACAAAGTTCCTGCTCCTGGGGCTCACATCCTAGTAAAAGTCATATGATTCTAAAAGCGGGCACATGTGAACCATATAAAATCAGGACAGGTTTAAGTGCTATGGGGAAATTAAAATAGGGTGTTATGGCCAAAAATGGTTACGTGGAGAATGAGGGGACTGATGGATGCTGGGTGGTGAGGGGAGGTCTCCCTGAGGAGTTGGCATTTGACGAGAGACCTATCAGGTTCCAGGATACCTGAAATATAAAAGCTAAATGAATATGTGTTAAATAAAGCTGTGCATTTTAGAAAATTCTAAGTCCTGTATTATTTTTGTTTTGGAAATTTATTTAAGGTTTTAAGGCCATGAGAGCATAAAATAAAGTATGTCCTTATTATATACATGTTTTTTTTCTATTTTATTTTTTTATTTCATTATGTTATGTTAATCACCATACATTACATCGTTAGTTTTTGATGTAGTGTTCCATGATTCATTGTTTGTGCATAACACCCAGTGCTCCATTTAATACATGTTTATACATAGGATGGCTACTGTTGAAAAGTGACAGAAAACACGTTTAGGTGAGGAAATGGAGAAATTGGGACTCTTGTGTACTATTGATGGGAATGTAAAATGGTACAGTGCTGTGGAAAACAGTAAGGCAGTTTGTCAAAAACTTAAAAATAAAATTAGCATATATCCTAGAAAGTTCACTTCAGGGCACATTGAAAGTAGAGTCCCAAAGACATATTTATACACCCATTTCATTGCAGCATTATTCATAATAGCTATGATGTCAAAACGCCCAAGTGTCCACTAACAGATGAATGGATAAGCAAAGTGTGCTATATACATATGATAAATTATTATTAAGCCTTAAAAGGGAAGGAAATTTTAATAGATGCTACAACATGAGTGAGTTTTGAAGGCATAAGGCTAAGTGAAATGAACAAGTCACAAAAGCCAAATACTGTTTGATTCCACTTGTATGAGGTACTAAGAGTGGTCAAAATCAGAGACAGGAAGTAGAATGTTGTTTGTCAGAGGCTGAAGGGAAAGGGATCCAAGGAATTATTGTTTTGTGGATAGTAAGTTGCTGTTTTACAAGATGAAAAGAGTTCTGGGAGATGGATGGTGGTGAGGATCACAATTTATGAATGTACTTAGTACCACCAAACTGCATACTTAAAAAGGGGTAAATTTTGTTTGTGTATTTTATCACAATAAAAAAATGAAAAAAAATGCATTAGAACTTTTCTGAGTAGCACATTTTTATCTTTGAATACTTCCATAATTGCAAAGACAAAACGAAAACACATAAAATGAATAGTTTTAGAAGAAAAATAAAACAAACTCATGAAAAATTGGGGGAAATATGCATGAAGAATCTCTCTCTGCTGGCCTGCCATTGTGTCTAGACACCAGTAGGGAAGAATATTTCTTTCACACCAGAAAACATCTTTGAAAAAACCAGCACTTTCAACTAATTCAGACCCATCCAAAGAATTCTAGTACAAAATGGCAGCTGGCTAGCAGCCTTTCATAAAACCTCTTCCAAATTCTAAATAAAACAAGCCACAAAAAGGAGAAATTTGGAAAATAAAACACTAAAAAAATAGCTCGCCAGTCATCCTGCTAGCAGAACGTTGACCCCATCTTTACTCTTAGGCAGATGGAGCAGAATGGAAAATAAACTACCCATTCTGCCCCCAATATAGCTGGACTTCATCTCCTAAAACTACAGCCAGTGCACAGAACAGCAATTTTTCTACCCCAGGACAGTGATGTGAGTACTCTGCCCACCATGTCCACCAGCCTCCTCTGTACCATCACTTTCTTCCCACGATGAAGTAATGCCCCCAACTCTTTAGAAAAGTCGTGTCAATTCCTATTTCTTGTTAGACTGTCTTACCCTTCCTGCCACCTCTGCCTAGCACATGGCGAACCCTCTTTTTAGCACTGTTCATACTACTTACCATAACCATATTTAACTTTATAGATTGATTCTAAAAATAAACAATACGGGCATAATTACCAGGGCTTAATGTGGTTTATTACACAAACAAGCAGCATGCTCTGATCACCTTTTCTTTTTTCTAGCCCCCATGTTGTGACCCCTGTGACATTCCAATGACCCTGCTCTTGAATCCAATTTGAATAACCTGTCCTCCATCACACTATCATTTTGTAATACTCTCTGGGTTTATTAAAAGTTCAATGAGTTGAAACATTCAATTTCCCTCATTCCCAAGAGACTTTCTCTCTAGCCCTCTCTATAAGCGAGCGGTAACTGGAATTCGGGGAGAAGTTAAAAATATGTTCGTTCTGCCTTCACACTCCGTTTCTATTTTGAGAGAGTACCTTAGTCTTTAGTTTGGGAATCTTTTCTACAATATTTGGAAGCCTTCTCCAATCACCTTCTGCTGAACTGTGTGTCAGTGAAGAGCCTGACGTTAGAACGGGTCATGGTCCTTCTCCGGCGTTCTCCTTCTGGAAGCTCTGATGGTGTACTAAAACTTCTCCCTTACGGAATTAGTTGGGATGCGCTCATTGTGCAGGACATTTGCTGTGTTTACGTCACCTGCAGCTTACTGGCCTTGACAGTGTTGGTGTTTCCTTTGGGAAACGTTCTCTTTATATGTACTCACAGTTTTATCTGTCTTTTGTTTTACTTTTTGTGGGATTTCTTCAATTCTATAGAATTAAAGTGGCATATATATATATATATATATAGAGAGAGAGAGAGAGAGAGAGAGAGAGTCATATATACATAGACATATATATAAAGTGATATATATACATATTTATGCACACAAACATACAGGTAAATATATATATTATATAATAAACTCCGATGGACTAGTCACATGAATCAACCCCCCCCCACTAAAACCCTCAGTACCTTTTTTTTTTCTTTTTTTAGCACACCCATCATTTAAAAACTCTCCTGCCTTTTGTTCTGGCAGAGTTGACCTCAGGTTACATTGGGTTCTTGCCCTTTTGCTATAGTTATTACTGAATAAAATCTCTCTTTATTACCTTTCACTGGTATTTGGCTTCTGTTATCTTTGGCAATGGAGATGTTTGATTTGGAGTACTAGTGTCTCAATATCTGTCCTAAAACTCCCCAAAGAGTAGATTCAGTTTCTTTAGAGAAGCATCTTCCAATATTTTACCTAAGCGATAAGATCCTTGCCCATAATCCATTCTGCTTTGGCTGTGGAGGGGCCAGGGCCAGGCTTGACCCTTCTGTGCACAGAACTGAACTTCCGCTAACTCCCTGCTCATAGTCTGGTGCCTCATTCTTGAACACATTTATAACATCTCCAAGTCCCAGTCCCTGTCTCTTCAAGCTACTTGCCCCCCTTCTTATCTGTAAACATGCCTTCTACTATGCAACCCCCTAACCTGAGCATGCTTTGCCCGGCTTTACTAATCCCCTTGCCTCTCTCTGCTGTCTGCCCTTTAGACTATTGTGGAAATACCCCACCCATAGAAAGACCTAATCAATTATTTTTGCTTGTAGGGATTATACCTTTTATAGTTGAATTATTATCTTAAAGAGGAGTGAAAACAAATACGTGTGTGTGTTTATTGAACTAGAAAATACTATGAATACTTCTTGTCTAATATAATGGGAGATTTTTCCAGGAAAATATGAACTACCAAAGATTTACCAAGATGAACTCCCACAATAAAGAAATTGTTAAGTATAGAAAATGATGATTATACATTTTTTATAAATTCTCTTTAAAGAGTAGATAATACAGATACTTTTATAGAAATGATGATTTTAATCTGTAGGAACCTAATGATTTCAAGGGATACAAATTGATCTAGAGAATAAAATAATTGTGGATAATTTCCTACCATGTTAGTTCAAAGTTAGACTGGAAGGTTATCCTATTGAGATGTTAATTTTTGTCCCACCTATATGTTTGGATACTCTCATTCTGTAAAGTAGTTGAACATCTGTTTGTTTGTTTGTTTGTTTGTTTGTTTTAAGGATATTTTCAGACTGAAAACAGAATAGACAATAACTCCTATGTCACTTGTGAAAGATTCAGCTTATTTCAATTGTGCTAAATGTCTTGGTAAGAATGGAAACTGACTAGGGTCAGACCTGGGTGGCGCAGTTAGCCTTCAACTCTTGGTTTCCGCTCAGGTTGTGATCTCAGGGTCGTGAGATCGAGCCCTGCGTTGGGCTCTGTGCTGAGCACAGCGTCTGCTTGAGATTCTCTCTCCCTCTCTCCGCCCCTCCTGCTTTTGTGCTCGCTCTCTCTTAATAAATAAATAAATAAATAAATAAATAAATAAATAAATAAATTTAAGCAAAAAAGTGGGGGAACTGACCATAAAGGAAAGGCAATAAGAGAAGGGGGGAGGTGGAGAAACACAAAGAGGGAGAGACACAGGGAAAGGGGGAGGGACAGAAAGTGTCAGAGAGAGATAGAGAGAACATTCTATATTCTGAAACTTGGCCTGAGATCGGGGTCAATGCATTCAGAGCCTGTGTGCCACTCTCTGGAAGAACTTAATGATCCCACTTTTGAAAACAAAAACTATAATTCTATGGGCTGCTCTTTGAAAATTACATTAAAACAAACTCTTAGGTAAATTAGTGAGAAAAATATAGAAAAGTACAAATAAAAATAAACAAAACAGTGAGAATTTATAAGATAAGGAGGATTGACTGGTTTAGAATTGGAAACATATTTACGAAAATATTTCAAAACCCGGTTGAAGAGGTGAGTTTTCTAGCAAAGTGAAAATGGTCGAAAGTAAGCTCCAAGATACCAAATTGATCATAAAAGAAATAGAGAATGTCGTCAGGGAAAAATATCAAGAGATCCACAGTATTTCACATTTCATATGGCTCTAATGCTTTCTAAGTTGCTCTGTAACGTGAAAGACAATGTCCATGTTCTTGCTGTAAATTATTCTCATGAAGAAAACATGATATTGATATGAAAGATTACATAAGTATGTACCTATGAAAGCCCTGTAAAATTTTAATTATGACCACAGATTAAAATTTCCAAATCAAGTCCAAGGACCTTAACAGACAATTCATCAAAGAAGATTTACAGGTTACAAATAAGCATATGAAAAGATTTTCCACATCATTTGTCATCAGGGAAATGCAAATTAGAACAAGGAGATACCATTACACACCTATTAGAATGCTGAGATTCAAAACACTAGCAATGTCAATTGCTGGCGAGGATGTGGAGACGCAGGAGAGCTCATTCACTGCCGGTGGGAATACAAAATAGTACAGTAACTGAGGAAGACAATTCGGCAGTTTTTCGTAAAACTATACCTATTCAGACCAGCAATCATGCTCCTTGGTACTTACCCAAAGGAGTTAAAACTTAGATCCATGCAAACACTTGCCCTCCAAATATTTATAACAGCTTTATTTATAATTAACAAAACTTGTAGGCTACCAAGATGTCCCTCAGTAAGTGGATGGATAAATGAACTGTGGGACATCCAGACAATGGACTATTATTCAGTACAAAAATGAAAAAGAGCTTGAAGCCATTAAATAAAAATGGAGGGGGGCGCCTGGGTGGCTCAGTTGGTTAAGCGACTGCCTTTGGCTCAGGTCATGATCCTGGAGTCCCGGGATCGAGTCCCACATCAGGCTCCCTGCTCAGCAGGGAGTCTGCTTCTCCCTCTGACCCTCTCTCTCTCTATCTCATTCTCTCTCTCAAATAAATAAAATCTTGGAAACGGCAAAACTGTGGGGACAGTAAACAGATCAGTGGTTGCTAAGGGTTGGGCAGAGGGGCAGAGATGAATGGATGGGGCACAAACAATATCCAGGGCGGTGAAGCTACTCTGTGTAATATTATAATGAGGATATGGGTCATTATACATTTGTCCAAAAATAAAACATAAACTGAAACTTAAAATGAAACATAAACTATGGATTATGGTCAACCTTAGTTGTAAACCATGGACTTTGGGTGATTCTGATGTGTCGATGTTGTACCTCAATTTTAAGAAATGCACCGACTCTGCTGGGGAATGTCCATAATGGGGGAGGCTGTGCATGTGTGGAGGCAGGAGGTAGATAGCAAATCGTTGTACTTTCTTCTTAATTTTTCTGTGAACCTTAACCTTAAAAAAGTAAAGACCCCAATATTTTAATTTTTTTTTAAAGATTTATTTTTAAGTCCTCTCTATGCTCAACGTGGGGCTCGAACTTACATCCCTGGGATCAAGATTTGCACACTCCAACGACTGAGCCAGTCAGGTGCCCCAGGGCACCCAACATCTTAATTTTTAAAATTCAAGTAAAATATTGGTAGACATAAATATGCAGTGTAATGGAAGAGTGATTTCTCAAGAATACATGGGAGTTGTACCTAGTAAAAAAAGAATTAAAAAAAGAAGAGTAATAATATGATTTATCACAGGATATTCAAACAGAAAAAAAGGGATCATCTTAAATGATGATAAGCTTTTGAGTAAAGTCAGTATCTAATCTTTATTTAAAAATGTTTAATGAAAAAACAATAATACACTTATCTTCATAAACAGCTGCACATTTACATGCAAAGTTTCATTTTTATTCTATTTAACATGATGCTAATTTGGAGTACAATATGTGTGTGTGTTTTGTTCACACAAAATTGATTATACTTGACTCTTGACAAACAAAAATGGAATCTTATATGCATATAATATGTAAAATCTCAGTGCAGCATCATGTGGATAACAAATGAAAACATGCTAGAACCATGTGAATTTTTTTGCTAAGTCAAATTGAAGAGTTTCTTTCTTATTATGACATGAATGTCCAAACCACTCCAAAGCAAATAAATTTTACTATATGAAAACCAACAACAATTGGCAGAAATGACAGCTAAAAATCACCCTTCAAAAGTTGAAATAAAAGTAATAAACTGTGAAGATTTTGAATAATTAAAGTAACAATTCTTCTAAACTAATGAGCTATAGGTCAGTAAAAAAAAGGATTCCAGTAGAAAAACAGGCAAAGGGCATAAACTGATAGCTTACAGGAAAGGAATTATAAATGGTGTATTAAACATGAAAATAGCACCACCACCACAAGAAAAATACAAATTAAAACCTTAATGAGATACGAATTTTCAAGTGCCTGGTTTGCAAATAACTGCATGGTAATTGGAGAGCAAGCAGTGTGATCTTTTTGGACGGTGGTTTCACAGGTCTATCAAAGTCAAAAGACCAGTTCTTTTACCTAGATACATACCCCACAGATAGGGCTTTTAATGTGTATATATCACATGTTCCTGAAAATACCTCTTTGATTTTAATAGTAAAGAACCAGAACAGCTTAAAAGTCCATCAATATGGGATTGCTAAATAAGTATATTATATTTATACACTGGAATAACACACAGACAATAAAAAATAAAGTTATCTCTCTATGTGTTATATATAATTATCTCTGAGATCTATATTTTGGCAAAATAGCAAAACTCAAAACAGTGAGTAGTCTAATATAAAATAAAGAAGAATCTGATTTGACACAATTTTTATATGAAAGTTCACATGTAAGACTGTGTGGGCAAAGAATATTTCTGGAAGAATACTAACGAACAGTGGTTGCTGCTGGGGTAGGGAACTCAAAGGCCATTGGCCGGATTAGGAAATAGAACCAGAACCTTAAACCACTGTGACAAGTCAGACTGTGAGGGACACAGGAGAGTATAAAGTGAGTCAGCAGGAATGAAGGCTGTTATCCTGCCCTAAGAGCCAGATTGCAAGGCCTGAATCTGAGTGGGACAGGTGCTTCCAGATAATGAATGCATGAGGCACTGTCAATCTCCGGACTTATGGCTCCCTGAACAACCTCTGTCCCACCCCACCTCCCTCTCCCTGACCGGATCCTGTGTTGTAGAAAAATGACTTTTTAATCATCTTTGTTGTGGAAACCCGTCTGAAAGAGCTACCACAAGAAGTGAATGGAACTTTTCTGCTGCCCGGTGGCCACAGGGCATGGCAAGCCAAGAGTCCAGAGGAGACTGATGCAGTTCAGGGGGATGGAGGTAAGTCCCAGTGACATGGACAGGTGGGCAGACCCATACCTGCCCACACCAGGAAGCCAGTAGAACAGACCCCGAGCATGAGGACCAAAACCCACGACATTCTCACAATGTCTGCAGAAGACGGAATGTCTAGGTAATTAAGCACAGAGCATTCAGAATAATATTTTTCTTCTAAACGTATTTGTTTTGCTTCATGCAGAGAAAGATTGCTTACAGTATTAAAAAATAATGTAAAAGGACTGTAGAACTTGGCAAAGGACCAAAAGGAAAATTGAATTAAGAGAAATATTTTGTTCCTAGGTGGAAAACATCACTTTTCAAACATGCTAATGCTCTTTAAATTCATATTTATATGTTACTTTTTCAATGAAATTCTCAATATCATATTTTTTTGTTCCCGACAAAATTATTGCAGAATCTATCTTGAAGAGTAAATATTTGAGTGATGTAGTGAAAATATTGACAATGAGAAACAGTGCATGAGGATCCAAAAGACAAGATTATAACTACATAAATCTGATATCTGAATTATTTCCAAAATGAAGTAGATTTAAGATCTCTGAAATAAAGTATAATGGTCAGTAGAATGTAAGTATCTGGGTGGCAGGATCTGTCTTATTCACCTGGTTTTGTGTGAAAGTGAGAGCTTTCTCTGCCTCTTTCTCTCTTTGTCTCTCTCTCCACATGCACACACACACACACGCATGTGTGCAAAAACACACACAATGTGAATACGTGTTTTAACTAATTAATTAAAAGAATGGATATGAATAACAGAAAAAGCCAAAATCATCATTATTTACTTAAGTGTATGTAAGAAATTTAAATTGTATATTTTTAAAACCAAAAATCCATGTTTATTTAGTAGTTCAGAAAAATACTCATAATATCCATTCACGTATAAACCCATTAAAATTTCACAAACAAAAAGAAATGCAAAATCCCAATGGAAACATGGACATGGGACATGAGTAAACAATTCACAAAAGAAAACAATATAAAAGAGAAATTAATATTTTAGTCTTGTTAAATTTATAGATATATGAACATATATAAACAATTGTGGCAGAAAGACTTTGAAATTCACTGTCAACATTTTTAAATGTACGTTTTCTCTGACTCAGCAATTCCACTTTTGGAATCCAGTCCCATGCAAGCATCATGGTGATGACAAAGATTTATCCAGATGGGGCATTTTACAGTGTTATTAGCAATACCATTTGTCTTTTAAAGAAAACAACTTACATGTCAAAAAACAAAAACAAACAAACAAACAAACAAAAACCTAGGATTAATGAAGTTAAGATGTAGTAAGATCAGTATGAACTCTTTAAAAATATGAAATATACACCAAAATATTGACTTTAAGTATCTTTCAGTATTTCGAAATTTTGATAATTTCCATTTTCTTTTGATGTCTCTCCCATGTTTTGCCTTTATCTACACTGAACATTCAAGCCATATGATGCTAACTAATTTAAAGCATATTCTCAGAAAACTTTTAACCAACTGACATATAAGGCATAGCCATACATTTTTTTCTTAAATATACATATTTTAGCCTTAATATGTTTGATTTTTAAAAATTATGAATTAAAAAATCCAGTAAAACCCAATAAATACATATTTTTGGATTTTTAAATGTTAGTGGAAAATTTAAATGATTACTTGTCTGGACTACATGAAGATATATCCAATAATTAAATTCACAGTTATCAAACCTCAAGGATTTGTTCTCTGCTTTTGCTCTTATGGCAATGATTTTCCTTATGACTTTGTGAGCCAGAAATGCATCTAGAGTCTCCTCTTCACATTGAACATTTAGAAGACACTAGGAAGGCTTATTATCTCAGAATCACACCATGAAATTGAAACTTTTCATGTATTCTGTTTTCATAGGTTTATCTACTTAATATAAGCCGTTAGATTAAAAAGTGAAGTATATCGGGATTTGTGGTAGTCTACAAATGAAAAGTATAAAACAATTTACTTAACAGTCTTAAATTTATGAAAGTGTGCTGTCATGAAGTATTGCCTAAGCTACAGTTTTTTAATCTTCCCTACAAGTATCTTAAAGTGTGAAGACATTACTTTTTTAGCCTAAAGTATTCTGGAAATACATCCAGTGGAAAGAAACAAGACCTACAAGTCTTATTTTATCTACAATGGGATGTTTACTTGATTTTTATGTGATTTTATTTCTCCCCTTAGACTGAGGATATGAGGTCTCTGCAAACTTTTTTGGCTATTGTATAAAATAATCATCATATTTATATATCTGTATACTACACTTATGTAAATAAAATGTTATACACAAATATTTATTATTTACATAATATAAACATATTTGTATATTTATAATAATGTAATAGGATTTATATAATATAATCTATAACATAATTATATATAATATATAATTCTTATGTTTCTTCTTAGTATAACAAATATTCACATACTATTAAACAGTGCATATTATAATATATAATTAAAATTATAATAAATATTCTATTTATAATAGAATATAAATAACTATAAGCAAAACTATATATGAATGTAAGTGTAAGTTATAATTATAGTTCTATTCATATCTTCCCAATCATCATTGAAATGTAATATATAATCAAATCATATAATCACAACTATATAAAAGTTTATTTTATGTTGGAATTATGTGGTGAAAGAAACCACAGGCTGACTTTTGACCAAAAAATAAATAGGTATGATATCAATAGAGATTTTCTGTTAGTCACCCTACTGGGCCCTTAGGCTGGCACCCACAAAAGAAAATCAATAGTTCCTTCATCATGCTAGGACTTTTCAGTCTGCAATATCATTTCATGAAGTTATTGTAGTTGTGAGTTTTCTGCATCTCCTGATCATACGTTGTATGCTGTCTCAGTTTTCTACCGCTGCTGTAACAAATTACCACAAACTTAGTGGCCTAAAAAGAAAAACAAAAATAAAAACAAAACACATACATTTATTTTCTTATGGTTCTGTAGATCAGAAGTCTGACATGAATCTTCCCGGGTAAAGACCAAGGTCTAATAAGGGCACATTTCTTTCTGGATGACTTAATAAGGGATTTGTTTCTTTGTTTTGAGCAACATGTAGAAGCAGCCTGCATTCCTTGATTCATGGTCCCAGTCTTCCTTCTTCCAAGTCAGCATCATGGGGTAAGTTCTCACGCTGCTATGTATCTGACTCTGTCTTCTAGTCCCCTCTTCTAATTTTAAGGTCCCTAGAGATTACACTGGGCTCACTAGATAATGAAGGATAATCTCTTTGTCTTAAGGTCAGATGATTAGAAAACTTAATTCCATCTTAATCCCCTTTTGTCATCCAACCTGACATCATCATAGGTTCTGGGAATTAGGATGTAGACATCTCTGGGAAGACCATTTTTCTGCCTGTGATAGATTCTAAATCATTCTGGTAATTTCTGTAGGATAAAACTTTTGGCCTTCTTAGTGATTGAAACATCACACAATTAGACATGTACAATAATATACAGATATATAAATATAGAAAATACAACTAGAAAAAATCATATGGCTGAATGTTATGGGAATTTGACTAGAAATACAGGATCGTCACTCAAAAATAATTGCCTCTGGGAAATGGGAAAAGTTTGATAAGGAATGGGTAAAAGACTATATTGAAACAAAACTGAGAGGAGAAAAAGAAAATTGAAGTTAAGATTTTTCAGTGTGTGGTATCATCTTGTTAAATTATTATGCATTGTACTTATTCTTTTTTTTTTTATATTGAGATTTTTTTTATTCTTATGTTAATCCCCATACATTACATCATTAGTTTGAGATGAAGTGTTCCATGATTCATTGTTTGTGCACAACACCCAGTGCTCCATGCAGAATGTGCCCTCCTCAATACCCACCACCAGGCTAACCCATCCTCCCACCCCCCTCCCCTCTAGAACCCTGTTTGTTTTTCAGAGTCCATCGTCTCTCATGGTTCGTCCACCCCTCCGATTTCCCCCGCCTCATTCTTCCCCTCCCGCTACCTTCTTCTTCTTCTTCTTCTTCTTCTTTTTTTTTTTTTTCTTAACATATATTGCATTATTTGTTTCAGAGGTACAGATCTGAGATTCAACAGTCCTGCACA
The DNA here is from genome assembly GCF_011800145.1 of Mirounga leonina. Classification (NCBI taxonomy): domain Eukaryota; kingdom Metazoa; phylum Chordata; class Mammalia; order Carnivora; family Phocidae; genus Mirounga; species Mirounga leonina. The sequence continues at coordinate 6,014,426 of NW_023270498.1, forward strand.
ATTCACAGCGCTTACCAGAGCACACACCCTCCCCAGTGTCCATTTTTATTTTTCATTTTTAGAGTCATATTCTATCCCTTCATAGTAGTTACCCATATTTTTGGCTTATATATATAAGTTGTTCTCTCTTTAAAATTTTGAGATAGTTTCTTCTAACAGATTAAAATATACCCTAAATCTCTAGTATATGGTGCTTTCTATTCCCCTGCCTGATCACATCCTCTCCCTTTTTTTTTTTCTCTTTTTCTTTTTTCTTTTCTTAAATCCTCTTCTTTCTTTTTTCAAACAACTTCTTATCAATTCCTTTTATAACATTTTTTATAATTTCCATTTTTACAGTCATATTCCATCCCTTCATCATATCAACCCTTATTTTTGTGCATTGTACTTATTCTTACACAACAGTAGCTAGGTACATGATAATTTTCACTTTAGCCATGCAATTGTTCCTATTGTAGCCCATCTGTCTTGTGTGAGATCTATTAGAAGTCACAAAGTAAGGGAAGTGAGGACAAGGTGGAGAGTGTCATGGTAGTGGTTACAGTCATTGTCATCATCTAGTAGGCAAGAAATTCATTAGATACTTTATTTCTGTTATTAAATTTTAACAATATTAATAATGGTAAGAACAATCATACACTTCACAAGTGAGTAAATAAATTGATGCTGTGAAATAAAATAGACTATCCCAAATCACATAGCTAAAAAAAGGCATTGAATAAAGATCTAAATCCAGTTCTCTTTGACTGCACAGCCTGCGTCTTGTCCATATCACAATGCCACAGAACAGTAGAAATGCAGCAAGTCCTCATTCTCTCTGCCTGTCTCTAGGTATCTCAGACATCCCATCAATTCAATTAGGCTAAGATGAATCCAAAATATACTTCAAACTATTCTCTAAAACACCTGAAAACAACAACTGAGCATTTCTGGGGGTTAGACCCATAAGAGGTGGGAAATACTAGAAACAAATAGAAACCTAGAGATCTTTTCTATCACTGGGTAAGAAAGATGGGAGTCTAGAGACCAGGAGTATGCCCATGCAGGTATGAGATGTTGTTGGAAACATAGGTCTCTCTCCCACAGTTCTGTTCACTGATTTAACTTCTCCATGGGTGAGCTCAGGCACTGTTAGTTTCTTGTATATGAAGGAGAAGCCTCTCATTGAGCTCCTTCACCATGAGATACTGGGGATGATCCTCCAGACCAGCTATTGTAATAGGTTAAAGTACTCTCTGGTGCTCAAAGTGCATGCATCTGCAGAACATTCTTAGGCAATATCCGTGCAAGTGTCACCAAAAACTGCATCAGACAATCATTCTTCTCATGTCCAGACCCATCTGGTTGTCACTATGCATGGGTAGTCTTGGCGACCTGTTTCTACCAATGCTTGTTTGTAAAATGCTCTTTGTCTAGACTTTTCCCACAGTGTGGGGAGCCATGTGAGGGTGGCCTGGTGTACTCACTCCTGCTACCTCCTGCCTGAATACATGGTGTTTGTGAAAGCCTGGGGTAGGGACAAATGCTCTCTCACAGGTGACTTCATTTCCACCGGGGAAGAAAAAACACTTCAGGAGTCCAGTGTTCTGTGTAACTGATTTAGCAATTTCTACTCTGATTCTGCTGATGCCTTGCACTGCTAGGTGAGAGAGGTTTTGTTTAATTCATAGGAACAAGTTTAGAACTTTGTAAACATTATCTTCTCCCTTACATTTATTACCACTGTTTCAATTCAGTTGAACGAACGTTTATTTATACAGTACCACTGGTTTGTAAAATATTCATGACTCTTTGCATTACACAGATAGGTTAATATTATGCTTTCCTTAGAGCTCATATACTTGAAGTGCTGACCACTTTCCAGACTTTGTAAATTTGCTTTCAGCCTATTCAAATTGGTGTACAAAAGTCATGAAGACTGAAGCGTTCAAGCTACCAAACTGTTTTTAAAGTCTTACCCCTATGGGACCAGGCAGTTAGAGAATCCCAAATGGCGTATGAGTCATGGCTGTAGACCAAACGCCTTACTATCCTAAAAACAGCTTGGGCATTTCCAGACAGCCTCTTTGAGCTTTCCTCTTCTGCCGGGAGAGTGACCTCAGAGTGATCCTCATTGACAATCCTCACCTAAAAATCATGCACTTGCGGAGTAGGCAGTAGGAGCAAATGTCTGATAGGGCTTTCCCAGCCCAAGCCCTCTAACTTGGAGCAGGGATACTGAACTGGAGGTGGAGGAGATGCTGAGTGCCTTAATTAAGCAGACACACACCAAATCTGATTTAACTGAGCCTGCTGTCACCCTGGTCCCTTGTATATACTGTGTGTCTTCCCTTATCTTTGTTCCCACCCCATGCTCTCCAACTCCACCCTTCCCTAGCTCTCTCCTCATGTCTAGGCAATTCCTATTCACTTAAACACCCATTTTTTGCCCTGATTTCACTTCTTGAACTTACCAATGGATAATAACTTGATATTCCATGACTCTTTGCTTGAATTTTCCATTGTGTCTCTCCCCACTTTTCCCAATCTCCATTATGCCAGCTTATGTGATCCTTTCTCTGCTTATTTGATCCTTTCTCCGGAAGACTGATTTTTGATTCCACAGAAGGCCCCACTCCTTAGCAAGAAATACCAGCCTGATTGGTGCAAATTTTTGCCTCTAAAATTGTACCTTTCTTTCCTTGTCAGACCTTATGTGGAGCCCTGTTCTGCATAAGGGACAGGGTGTAGACCCAACAGAGGCAGCCCCTTCACCAGGCCTGGAGAAGGAGAGGATGATGGCATCACTGTGAGGAGGAAGAAACACCCACTGACATGAGCCTCATTGCTCCATTTGAGAAAGATCCTGGATGGCAGGAAAGGCAGTGCTGCAGAGAACAAACTGATGCTTGTAGGAGGAAAGGGGCGGTTGTGAAGATCTGGACAAACTGAAGAAAAAGTAATTAAATGACAAAACCACTCTTGGAAATTTTTGAGCTGATTTTTTTTTTTTTTAAAGATTTTATTTATTTGACAGTGAGAGATACAGCGAGAGAGGGAACACAAGCAGGGGGAGTGGGAGAGGGAGAAGCAGGCTTCCCGCTGAGCAGGGAGTCCGATGCGGGGCTCGATCCCAGGACCCCGGGATCATGACCTGAGCTGAAGGCAGACGCTTAACGACTGAGCCACCCAGACGCCCCAATTTTTGAGCTGATTAATGAAAGATATCTCAAACTTTTATGTCAAATGAACAATCCTATCAGCTATCTTTGTTTCTGTCTCTCATTCTTTAGCTCTCAGTCTTTCCATATGCCCCTTTCTTCCTGTTTCTGTGTTTGGGTCTTTCTGATTATCCTTTTTATTTATCCATTTGTCTTGCCATTTCCACATGTACCATCCAAGTAATGTAGTGAATATCATTTCAATTTCTTTTTGATCTACTTATTTGCTAATCCAATGATGTCACAAGTACCTGATTCTGAATTATCAATTGTAGTTTAACCTTTCCACAAATGAGAGTCTCTTTAATGTAAGCCTGATTTCCAATCAAATAACTAAAAAGCAATATCATGCTTAAATCGACTCTCTGTAATCCTCCAAATGAGGTAGAGAGATTAGAGAGAACAGGAATTAATAGATCATGGATATTGAATGAGTAAAATGTTCTTTAATAATTCATACTTCAGCTCTGGTGGATTCTGATAGTTTAGGAATGGAAAAGTACAAAGGGTGAAAACATGACTGAAAACAGTTTTGAAGTTTAACATCGTAGAGGCAAATGGAAAAAAAAAAATAATGTGTTGAGTGACAGCATACATACCAGAGTAAAGCAAAGATTAACATTAAAACAAAAAACTAACATATTAAATATTAAGCTGATTTCAGCCCAGAATATGATTACAAATAAGATACATATGGCAAACTACATCATCCTTAATAAAGATTTCAGATGTTAGAAAGGAAAAAAAAATTCAGAGAAAGACACAATGCTGGTATTTAACAATGAGATGTAGATTTCACACTCAGTAGCATTTCCTCCTTAGCTATGCTAGCTTCACATTATACCGGTGGAAACTAAACTGGTAAGTATTTCTGTTGCTGCAGTTGCTCCAGAAATATAAAAATTATTGTATTATCCAAATTTGAACCAAGTTCTGGTATAATATTAATGATTTTAACACCAATTTTGTAATTAGTATATTGCACTTTATGATTTAATATAGTATGTGGAATTTCTGTGGGCTTTCAAATCGAATTTATATCAGAAATAAATCATAATACTAACATCATCCAACTATCTGTGGGATACATTATTGGTTAGTTTGGTCTGAAGTTGAGCTTTTCTGAGAATGAGAATGTCCTTTTCTGAAGTATAAACAACCTTCAATTTTCTTTGTTAGTGAGACTTCAAGTATTTCCATGTGTTAGTCTTACCACCATGTACTGGAAGAAACAAAAGGAAGGAGAAAAAAAAAAATTGGTCATGAATTTGGAACCAGTTGGATGCGGACTCAAAATTTAGCTGTGTCGGGATGCCTGGGTGGCTCACTCATTGGGCATCTGCCTTGGGCTCAGGTCATGATCCCAGCGTCCTGCGATGGAGCCCCACATTGGGCTCCCTGCCGCGGGAGGCCTGCTTCTCCCTCTCCCACTCCCCCTGTTTGTGTTCCCTCTCTCGCTGTGTCTCTCTCTCTCTGTCAAATAAGTGAATAAAATATATATATTTTTTAAAGATTTTATTTATTTGACAGAGCACAAGCAGAGGGAGAGAGAGGGAGAAGCAGGTTCCCTACTGAGCAAGGAGCCCGACATGGGACTCGATCCCAGGACCCTGGGATCATGACCTGGACCGAAGGCAGCCGCTTAACCGACTGAGCCACCCAGGCGTCCCGTGAATAAAATATTTAAAAAAAAATTTAGGAGTGCCTGGGTGGCTCAGATGGTTAAACGTCTGCCTTCGGCTCGGGCCATGATCTCAGGGTCCTGGGATCGAGCCCCACATCAGGCTCCTGGCTCAGCGGGGAGCCTGCTTCTCCCTCTCCCTCTGCCTCTCACCCTGCTCATTCTTTCTTTCTCTCTCTCTGTATCTCTGTGTCCCAAATGAATAAATAAAATCTTTAAAAAAAATAAAAAATAAAAAATAAAAAATAAATATTTGTGTCAACTGATATTAGGCAATGCTTGTCAATTGACTTCTTCTGAGCTGCATTGTCCTCATGATAAATTCAAGATATCAAAACCATAATGCCTATATTGTTGCTTATGTTATCATTTAAATAAGACCATACAAGCATACATAAAGCACAAAGCTTCATGTCTACTGTTTGAGTTGATTATTAATGCATATAAATTATTATCTCATTCACCCTAGATGTTTCAAATTTGAATTCTATTTACTAAATCTTATTTGCCAAGAAAGAAGTTTTTGTTCCTTCTTTTCAGTGGTACTAATTTACAGATTATTACACAAACAAAGTAATGTGAGATAGTATCCTTCCTATCCTTTTCCAGGACATCAATAAAGCAACTAGATGAATGAGTGGGGGTGGGGTGGCAGGTAGCAGGAAAAGAACTCTACAAATATCATTGTCATCAAAAGTGGAAGATATTACAATTTATAGACTGTAAAAACATTTAGTGACTACCAAAACCTGCTGGGATTGTGTGGATCTACAAGGGAGGATTGTACTGAAGTGTATGTTGTCTGTTGTGATGGTAGATTTCACAGTAAGCCAGCAACATAATGTACAAAAGAGAAAGTCACTCTTCTCAGGATGAAGTCAAACATAGTAGAGATAAGGCAACATTCATGAGAGAGGAAATACAATGGAACAAAACCAAACAAAACTCCAAAAAGTAGAGTAGGAACATGGCCTAGGGGTTACAGATTTCAGAAGATGTCAATATGCCTACAGTTCCTTGAGATGAAGACTCACTTCACTTGTATCTTGCATGCAACAGTGAGAGGGAGTACCTGTATGGGCAGGCATGGTTGAAGAGGCCCTTTCGGAGCACATTTGGTTCGGAGAAGCAGAGGAGAAAGGACTAACCAAAAAGTAAAGAAAGCTATTTTGCTTTCAGAGAAGCCACCCACCCTTAGAAACAATGAGGAAGAAAGTGATGGGTATCAGAGTTGGGGTAGGATCCACGGCAGTATGAAATGCAGAGATCTTTGGATGTAGCTAATAATCCATGATGTTCCTAAGGATGAGTGAACGATTTCATTATTTGACTTACAAAGAAGTTTGGGAAGTGCAAAAAGAATGATATTCTCAGCCACCCTGATAAAATATATATATATATACACACACACACACACACACACACACACACACACACACATATATATATATATATATGATCCTTGGCCTGCTTCCACTTTTGAATAAGTTCTCAGACTCTGAACCTATCAAATGAAGGGAAGCCTGAAAATTCTTTTTTTTTTTTAAGATTTTATTTATTTGAGAATGAGAGAGAGAGGGAGACAGCATAAGGGGGGAGAGGGACAAATGGGGAAGGAGAGGGACAAGCAGAATCTGCGTTGAACGTGGAGCCTGACATGGGGCTCAATCTCATGACCCTGAGATCATGACCTGAGCTGAAACTAAGAGTCAGATGCTTAACCAGCTGAGCCACTCAGGCACCCTGGAAGCCTAGAAATTCTTTAAAAAGGACCTTCTAATGCTAGTTATTGTGGGTTTGGACCATGGAAGGCCTTAAAGGACAGCTGTGAGGGGAAATTCTCTCAGTGTGCAGAGCTTGAGTGGTAAACTTGTTTACACAACCAAGTATGAAGTCACAGTGGTCTGAAATGAAGATATATAGGGACTCAATGTTAGTGGTTTGTTGGTGAAAGGCTGGAAGAAGAAAGATTAGAATATCAGAGAAAACATTGTCTGAGGAAGAGTTATGAGGATAGCTTTAGGACACTCAGAGTGTGAGGATCTCTGTATCTCACATCAATAACCACCAGAAATCATCAGTGCAGAGAAGTCAGTGCGCAGTTATTACACAGAGTATTGATAGTGGAAGTGAGACAGTCTCTGTCTATACAAGAAAGCAACAATGCACAACTTTCTTCACCATGGCTGATCTAGCTACCGCATCGGCTGAACATTCTACATATTATCAAGAACAATGCTAAGCTATATATAAGGCATCACACCTTGAGGAGACCAAAATACACTGCATGGTGTTTTGATTACATCAGACCTCTACTCTGGGGAAGGCAGCACTTTCCCTCATTTAGAACTGATTCTTAATCTGATGAATCCATGGGTAATATTTGCCATCCTTGCCACAGTGCCTCCATCAGTTTACTATTTAAGAGTTTACAGGTGCTCTTCTTTAATAGCATAAAATCATGTATAACATCATCTTTGAATGATGGTCTCATTTTATGGTGATGGAGGGAGGAAAAATAAATATATGATGATGGAAGCTGCTGTCATTCCTCAGAAGCTGCTGTCACCATGGGATGTAGAAATGTGTTAAAGGCACAGTGAGGACATCTCATTGAAGATTCTACTTTGTGGGGCATAGCACTGTCTTTTAGGATGCAGTATGAATGTTGGACCTAAGTTCATTACAAGTGTTTGGGTTCCCATGGGTCTCTTTCATTTAGAAACCAAGAGGGTAGAAAGAGGATTGGCTCCTCTCTCTATCACTCCCAGGGACTCCTATGGGAGTTTGTACAACCCAATGCACAGTTTAAGGCTCAGTATAATTAAAGGCACTCACATTAAAGGACTGGAGGAAGAAATGTTTTCCCCAGAGTATACAGTAGGTGTTCCACTGAATCTAAAGCTATCACAGACACCTGTTCCTCTTGGTAGAACATTGGGCAAAGAATAGTTTAATGCTGGTGATGATGATGAGAGAACAAAATTGCTGCTACATGCTGGGACCTGGACAAGTTTGTGTGAATCCCAGGAAACTTCTGTTGGTTTCATGACGGGTGAAAATAGTAAAATGGAAATTAGACCAACAGCAGTTTGGTAAGGCCACATTAACCAGGGACTCAAATCCCTCAGGAAAGAATGTCTGGACTGGACTAGCAAACCAAGTAAGCAGAAAAAATCTCGAGAAGATTCAAATCTATAGTGTGTGATATAGGAGGAAAATGATAACAGCTGTAGCAGTAGGACTACGGAATGCTTCCCATATTCTGTTTTAAAAATTTATTTGCAGAAATTGAAGTTGGCTGCCGATGTGAAGTGTAGTAGCAGAGTAAATTCACAGTGGGCCATGAACAGTCTTTTTTTTTTTTTTTTAAGATTTTATTTATTCATTTGAGACACAGATATACAGAGAGAGAGAGTGTGAGCAGGGGGGGAGGCAGAGGGAGAGGGAGAAGCAGGCTTCCCGCTGAGCCAGGAGCTTGATGTGGGGCTCGATCCCAGGACCCTGGAATCATGACCTGAGCTGAAGGCAGACGTTTAACCATCTGAGCCACCCAGGTGCCCCGACCATGAACAGTCTTAAGTGATAGGAGTAAACTGCAGCAGGCATGGTTGATATGTCACCACATATCCCCTTGGCCCATCTCTAAGTAATCTGCAACCACAGTGGACAATTCCCAGCACTTCCACTGCTAGCTTAATCACCTTCATCCTTCTACTTCTCTTCCAGAGAGCTCAAGAGCTTGCCTTGGGAACTTGCTGAGCCTAGACATCCTAGAAATTCTGGGTAACTAACACCTCCAGGAGCAACCCTCAAGCAATGAGGTCCTGGAGCTGGTGGATAAACATGCCAGCTTCCTCATTTCTCCTTTTTTTATGGTTCTTCTGAGAATTCCCATAGGACTAAGCTGCAATTGCTGACAATGGTAACCTGCTCACTAAGACACATTTCCTGCCTTTTCTTAATTCACAGATTCACCTTCTTTGCTTTCCTCCCTCTATATTCTGAAATCACCTGCACCCAAGACCATGTCTAAAGGTCTGCTTCTTGAGAAAGTCAAACTCAGACATAATTCAAGGCAAGGTTTCTGATGTTAAAAAAGAAACCTTGACTGTAAGAATTGAAAGTGCATATTAGGGCACCTGGGTGGTTCAAATGGTTAAGCGTCTGCCTTCAATTCAGGTCATGATCCCAGGGTCCTGAGATTGAGCCCCATATTGGACTCCTGATTCAGTGGGGAGTCTGCTTCTCCCTCTCCCTCTCCTCTGCTCATTCTCTCTCTCTCTCTCTCTCTCTCTCTCTCTCTCTCTCTCAGTGTCTCAAATGAATAAATAAATCTTTAAAAAAAATTTAAAAAAAGAAAGTGCATATTATGTGTCATGGACCCATTCTGATAAACACTAAGATATTCCTTAATAAACTTATAAGGTATACACTTAGGGGTAAAATTGTTTAGGCAGAGAGAAAAAAAATCAGTTGACTTGCAAGAAAGAAAATGTTAATATTTCTCTACAGATATATTCTTAAAAAATAAAAATGAGAACCAAGAGTCTTAATTTGGAGACTCTTATAATATGGAGCTAAGCCTGCTTTCAATAATTAAGGTTTCAGACTAATAGTTTTTAAAATAGACCTCTATATTTCTAACAAACATCACTTTAGGAAACTATGGGGGGATAGACTTGAGAAATGACTTACCTAGAATGACAACAACAAAATGGCAGATGAGGAGCCCAGGTCCCCTTCGCTCAAGGGAGACACTGAGTAAACAACAGTACATGGACCACAATACCTTGATACGAATACTAGAAACCATTTAAGGGACTGCAACACCCAGGCAACTGCATAACCAAGAGAAAGAATTATGCCAGTTAGAAGATTTTATTGCATTTTGCTTGTCCCTACCCTTTCTTCCACCCAGCAAAGCCTGGTGTGATTGGTATGATATCCCAACTTTCAACTCCTTCCTGAGGACAGAGGAAAAGAGCGGAACTTGGATCCAGGGTTTGGACTTATCTAGAAGCCCCCCAGGGGATAGGTTTCTGGTTCATGGGTCTCAAGTGCTGACAGGAACAGTGGTATACTTTGAATACGAGGTTGGAGGCTGCTAAAAACAGAGGTAAGCTCTGCTGTATCTGCAGTTCTACAGGGTAACACTAAGGGGAGTAAGAGATTATAGTCAGAAGAATACAACAGAAAATTAAACTGAAAAGTTCTAAGAAACAGGTATGGACCGCTTAGGGAAATCAAGATATTTGAAAACAGCCATGTATGCTAGAATAAAGGCACCCACACAGTGTAGTCTAGAAAAGATGCATTCCCTGAAATTTTGAGTGGTCTTCAAAACCTCTAGCTGAGTATATTGGTGAAGAGATTTCCATCATGAAACCAGCCCATAAAGACTGAAAAAGGTGGCTATTATTTCAAATGGTCAAATCTCACCAAAGATAACAAACCATACAAAGAATTAGGGAAACAAGACCCAATCAAAGGAACAAAATAAATATCCAGAAACTGACCATGAAGAAATGGAGATTACTGAGTTTCCTGTCAAAGAAATTAAAATAAGTCTTTTAAAGATGTTCACTGAGCTAAAAGAAGACACAGATGGACAATTGACTGAAATCAGTAAAATGATGCATGAAAAAAATAAAAATATCAACAGAGATAGGAACTAGAAAAATAGCCATACAGAAATTCTGGAGATGAAAAATAATTGAATTAATAGATTCACTAGAGAGGTTTAATAACAGACTTTACTAAGTAGATGAAAGAATCAGCAAACTAGAAGATAGGTCACTTGAAATTATTTAATGAGAGGCTCAAAAAGAAAAAAAAAAGGTCTACAGAATTTATTGGATAAACTTCTAATGAACCAATACGTGCAATGTGGGAATTTCAGAAGAAGAAGAGAAAGGGTCAGTGAAGTTATTTAAAGAAATAATGGTTAAAAACTCCCTTACTTTGGAGAAAGAAATGAACATATGGATTCAGGAAGCTCCAATGAGGCTAAAAACAAAGACATCCACACCAAAACACATTATAATTGAATTGTTATAAATCAAAGAAAAGCACCTCATTATATTCAAAGATGCTTCTATAAGGCTGTAAGTGGATTTCTCAGCAGAAATCATGAAGACAAGGAAAGAATGGGATGATATATTTAAAGTGATGAAAGAAACCTGTCAAGTAAGGATCCTAAAGCCAGCAAAACTGTCCATCAAAATGAAGGAGAAATGAAGACATCTCCAGATAAACAACAGCTGAGAGAATTAATTACCATTAGACTGACACTACAAGAAATGCTAAACGGAGTCCTTTGAATTGAAATGAAAGGATGCCTGACAGCAACATGAAGCTATTTGAAAATATAAAGTTCTCAGGTAAAGATAAATATATAGATAAATACAAGTCTTGTATTATTGTAATTTTGGTGTGTAAAATCAATTTGAATCCCCAATTTGTATCCCTGTGTAGAATTTCAAAGACAAAGTATTTTTAGAGGCACCTGGGTGGCTCAGTTAATCATCTGACTCTTGATTTCAGTTCAGGTCTTAATCTCAGGGTCATGAGTTCAGGCCCCATGTTAGGCTCCAAAGCTGGACATGGGGCCTACTTAAAAAAAATATATATATTTTTAAAAAGCCTGTAAAATCTATGTTAATGGAACACAATAATAAAGAATTGTATTTGTGATATAAATAACAAAGTAGGGGGGCAGAACTGTGAAAGTGTAGAGCTTTTGTATGTGATTAAAGTTAAGTTATAGGGCACCTGGGTGGTTCAGTTGGTTGAGTGACTGCCTTCAGCTCAGGTCATGATCCTGGAGTCCCGGGATCGAGTCCCGCATTGGGCTCCCTGCTCAGCGGGGAGTCTGCTTCTCCCTCTCCCGCTCCCCCCTCTTGTGCTCTTTCTCTCTCTCTCTCAAATAAATAAATGAAATCTTTAAAAAAAAAGTTAAGTTGTAATCAGTTTAAAATAGATTACAAAAACCTACAAGAAACACAGAAAGCAATTAATAAAATGCCAATACTAAGTTCTTCCCTGTTAGTAGCTACTATAAATATAAAAGGATAAAGGAATTAAATGTCCTAATTGAAGATGTATATTGGCTGAACGCACCAAAAAAAAAAAAAAAAAAGATCCAGTTATATGCTGTCTACATGAGACTCACTTTACATCCAAGGACACACAGAGGCTGAAAGTGAAAAGATGGTAAAAGATATCCCATGCAAATGGTAATCAAAAGAAGGCAGAGGGGACCATACTAATCAGACAAAGTAGACTTTAAGTCTAAACTTTCACAAGACAGAAAGAATATTATATAATGATAGTTATATAATCATAGAAGGATCAATTCACCAGGAAGGTACAACAATTATGAATATTTATTCACCAAATATCAGAGTTACTAAAAAATGAAGCAAACCATTAATGGAATTGAAGGGAGAAATAGAAAATAATATAATAATAATAGGAGTTTTCAATACTCTAATTTCTATTAATGGATAGAACAATCAGACAAAACATCAATGAGAAATACAGAACTTAAATAAAACCTTAGAACAATTGGACCAAAGAGACAAATAGAGAACACTCCACCCAACAACAGCAGAATACACATTTTTCTGAAGTGTAAATAGAATATTCTCCAAGATATACCAGATTTTTGGCCACAAAACAAATTTCAACAAATTTAAATCATTGAACTCATAGAAATCATACAAAGCACTTTTTTACAATACAGTATTCTTAGAAATCAAAAGCAGATGGAAAACTATAAAATTCAATAATATGCAGAAGTTAAACAACACATTCTAAAATGACCAATGAGCCAAAGACGAGATCACAAGAGAAGTTGAAATGAATATGAAATGAATGAAAAGAATATGAAATATATTGAGACAAATGAAAATAAAAATATAACTTGCTGATACCAATGGGATTGAGCAAAAGCATTGTTAAAAGGAAAACTGATAGTTGTAAATGCTTATTATTTTTTAAAAGATTTTATTTACTTATTTGACAGAGAGAGACACAGCAAGAGAGGGAACACAAGCAGGCAGAGTGGGAGAGGGAGAAAGAGGCTTCCTGCCGAGCAAGGAGCCCTATGCAGGGCTCGATCCCAGGACCCTGGTATCATGACCCAAGCCGAAGGCAGACATTTAATGACTGAGCCACCTAGGTGCCCCTGTAAATGCTTATTAAAAAAAAAGAAAAACAAAAACCAAAAAACAAAAAAACCTCAAATCAACAACCTGAGGAAGAGCTAAGATGGCAGAGTAGGAGGAGGAACCTATACTTGCCTTGTCCCTCAAACACAGCTGAATACATATCAGATCATTCTGAACACCCAAGAAATCAACCCAAAGACTAACACAACAAACTGCACAACTAGAGGGAGAGAAGAGGCTACATTGAAGAAGGTAGAAAGTGTGGAGACCTGGTTTGGGAGAGAAACAGATCATGGGTGCTGTGGAGGGGAGAAAGGTGAGAGAAAGTTAAATACACAGGGATATACATAAGAACACTTCCTCAAAGCCATTGGCTGGGAAAATGAAAGGGCCTGATTTTTGTGAGGTTTTGTAACCAGCAGGGCTCAAAGACCAGAGTTTTAGAGGTCCACTCTGTGGCCAGTATGGAGCCCAGTGGGCACTGCAGTGCTCGTGTGAAGGAGGGTAGAAGCCCGGGAGTAGATGTTATGATCTCAGGATCCTCTGGGACACATTGGGAGAGATGGTTCTCCTTTCTTGGCGTGCATTTGGGAGAGGTGGCATTGCCTCTCTAAGGACAAAAGAGCCAGAAGGTGTCATTTCCTTCCTGCACATCTCAGCATAGGAGCACAGATACTTGCTGAGGGAACCCAACCTGGACACTGGCTTTTAGCTGTACTTTACTCTGAGCTCCACGACCCTACATTTTGGTGTGACTGTACTCCTAGGACAAACAAACCTGAATCAGTCCCAGCATAGTGAGACCCTCCCCCGGAGGACCAGCATGGGTCTATGCCATGCCAGGTCCCTAAAGTTTGGAGTCTTTAAGAGTCAACCAGCCTGCCTGGCATAGAACAAAGGTGTGCTGCAGAGCTGGGTGGGCAGGCAGCCCGGACACAGACAGGGCGAAGGCAGGGATCTGAGGAACACCTGGGACACATAAGGGGAGATAGTTCGCTCTTCTGGGAGGGCTTCTTGTATAGCAGCAGGAGCGAATGCTCCTCTCCTGGGATGAGGGAAGGAACTGGCATCAGCTCCCTCCCCTAACCCTCAGCTTACACTAACTTCAGTAAGTAGCACAGTGACAACAATGGCAGCCTAAACCACTTACACCAAGTCCCACCCCCTTGCACTCTGCAGGTGCTGCTTTTCTTCCTTCCTTCTCCTTTTCTTTCTTTCTTCCTTTCTTTCTTTCTTTCTTTCTTCCTTCCTTCCTTCCTTCCTTCCTTCCTTCCTTCCTTCCTTCCTTCCTTCCTTCCTTCCTTCCTTCCTTTCTTTCTTTCTTTCTTTCTTTCTTTCTTTCTTTCTTTCTTCTTTCTTTCTTCCTTCCTTTCTTCTTTCTTTTTTCTTCCTTTCTTCTTTCTTTCTTTCTTTCTTTCTTTCTTTCTTTCTTTCTTTCTTTCTTTCTTTCTGTCTTCCTTCCTTTCTTCTTTCTTTTTTTCTTCCTTTCTTCTTTCTTTCTTTCTTTCTTTCTTTCTTTCTTTCTTTCTTCCTTTCTTCTTTCTTTCTTCCTTTCTTCTTTCTTTCTTTCTTTCTTTCTTTCTTTCTTTCTTTCTTTCTTTCTTCCTTTCTTTCTTCCTTTCTTCTTTCTTTCTTCCTTTCTTCTTTCTTTCTTTCTTTCTTTCTTTCTTTCTTTCTTTCTTTCTTTCTTTTTCTTCCTTCCTTTCTTTCTTTCTTTCTTCCTTCCTTTCTTTCTTTCTTTCTTTCTTTCTTTCTTTCTTTCCTTTTCTTTCTTTCTTTCTTTCTTCTTTCTTTCTTTCTTTCTTTCTTTCTTTCTTTCTTTCTCTTTCTTTCTTTCTTTCTTTCTTCCTTTCTTCTTTCTTTTTTTCTTCCTTTCTTCTTTCTTTCTTTCTTCCTTTCTTCTTTCTTTCTTTCTTTCTTCCTTTCTTCTTTCTTTCTTTCTTTCTTTCTTTCTTTCTTTCTTTCTTTCTTTTTCTTCCTTCCTTTCTTTCTTTCTTCCTTCCTTCCTTTCTTTCTTTCTTTCTTTCTTTCCTTTTCTTTCTTTCTTTCTTTCTTTCTTTCTTTCTTTCTTTCTTTCCTTCTTTCTCAGTTCACTGATACTTTTTGTTATTTATTTTTATTTATTTAGGTGCTGCTTTTTAGGGCAAGTGTGCCTGAGAATTAGGACAGACAGTGGGCCCCACCCAAGAGGACCATTACTGCACACCCCCCCCCATGTGCATTGAGTCCCCTGACCATAAAGTGCTGTAAACTTCAGCTCTAGTGGAAATAGGATCAGGCCTCTGTTTTTTAACAAGCAGACCAGAGCACACTTAGTTAAAACTTGCTACATTCTGGCTCAGGTCCAAACACTCCCCACTGCAGACAAGGAGAAACTCTGCAGAGGGCTGACCTGAGGGAAAGAGCAGCCAAAACACAACAGCAGATTGCATTCACCAGAAATACTTCCTGAAGCAACAGGCTCTGGACAGTATATGACCTCTTCTTCATAAAGCCATTATTCTCAGGAGCAGGAAACATAACAGGCTTTTCTAACACACAGGAGAAAAAAAAAACAAAAAACAAAAAACAGAGATCTAGACAAAATGCTAATATGGATAAATTCATCCCAAAAGAAAGAACAAGAAAAAAACATGGCCAGGGATCTAATTGAAACAGATATAAGTAATATGATTCATCCAGAATTCAAAACAATCATAAGAATACTAGCTGGGCTTGAGGAAAGCATAGAAGACACCAGGGGTACCTTATTACAGGGATAAAAAACCTAAAATATAGTCAGACCGAAATGAAAAATGCTATAACTGAGATGCAAAACTGACTGGACGCAATATTTGTGAAACCATAAGTATAGAAGTATGAAAATGAATAAGTTATCTAGAATATAAAATTATGGAAAATAAGCTGAAAAGAAGAGGGAAGAAAAATACTGGGTCACAAATGTAGACTTAGGGAGCTCAGTGACTTCCTAAAGCATAATAACATTCATATCTTAAGAGTCCAGAAGAAGAGAGGGAAAAAGTGGCAGAAGGTTTATTTGAGGAAATTATAGCTGAAAACTTCCATAATCTGGGGAAAGAAATAGATATCCAAATCCAGGAGACACAGAAAACTCCCATCAAGATCAACAAAAGCAGGCCAACACCAAGACATATTATAGTTAAATTTGCAAATATAAAGAAAAAAAAATCCTAAAAGCATCAGGAGAAAGGAAGTCCCTAACTTACAAGGAAAGAAAAAGAAGATTAGCAGCAGATATATACACAGAAACTTGGCAGGTTAGAAGACAATGGCATGACATATTCAACATACTGAATGTAAAAATATGCAGCCAAGAATATTCTATCCAGCAAGGCTGTCATTCAGAATAAAAGGAGAGATAAAGAGTTTCCCAGATAAACAAAATCTAAAAGAGTTAATGACCATTATGCTAGCCTTGCAAGAAATATTATTAAAGGGGGATCTTTAAGTGGGAGAGAAAGACCAAAAGTGACAAAGACTAGAAAAGAACAGAGAAAATCTCCAGAAACAATGACTTAGCAAGTAATTCAATGGCATTAAATTCACATCTATCAATAATCACTCTGAATGTAAATGGACTAAACACTCCAAACAAATATAGGTGTCAGAATGGATAGAAAAACAAGACCCAACTTTATGCTGCCTACAAGAGACTCATTTTAGACCTAAATAAACCTGCAGATTGAAAGCAAAGGGATGGAGAACAATTTAACTTGCAAATGGACATCAAAAGGAAGCCAGAATAACCATACTTATATCAGACAAACTAGATTTTAAATCAAAGACTATAAGAAGATAGGAAGAAGGGCACTATATCATAATAAAAGAGTCAATCCAACATGAAGATCTAACAATTGTAAATATTTATGCCTCCAACTTGGAGCACCCAAATATATAAAATGATAACAAACATAAAGAAATTCATTGATAATAATACAATAATAGTAGGGTACTTTAATACTCCACTTATAACAATGGACAGATCACCTAAGCAGAAAATCAACAAAGAAATAATGGCTTTGAATGACACACTGGGCCAGATGGACTTAACAGATATATTCAGAACATCTCATCCTAAAGCAGCAGAATACACATTATTTTTGAGTGCACATGGCACATTCCCCAGAATAGCTCATATACTGGGTACAAATCAGGTCTCAAGAGGTATAAAAAGATTGAGATCATACCCTGCATATTTTCTACATAATGCTATGAAACTTGAAGTCAACCACAAGAAAAAATTTGAAAAGATCTCAAATACATGGAGGCTAAAGGACATCCTACTAAAGAATGAATGGGGTAACCAGGAAATTAAAGAAGAAATAAAAAAAATACATGGAAACAAATGATAATGAAAACATTTGGGATACAGCAAAGGTGGTCGTAAGAGGGAGGTATATAGCAATACAGGCCTACTTGAAGAAGCAAGAAAAATCTCAAGTATGCAACCTAACCTTTCTAGCTACCTAAAGTAGCTAGAAAAAGAACAACGAATGAAGCATAAAGCCAGCATAAGAAGAGAAATAATAAAGATTAGAGCATAAATAAATGATATATAAACAAACAAACAAAAACAGTAGGATAGATCAGTGAAACCAGGAACTGGTTCTTTGAAAGAATTAGTAAAATTGATAAACCCCATGCCACACTTATCAAAAAGAGAAAAGACCCAAATAAATAAAATCATGGATGAGAGAGGAGAAATCACAGCCAACACCATGAAAATACAAACAATTATAAGAAAATATTATAAGAAATTGTATGCCAACAAATTGGGCAATCTGGAAGAAATGGATAAATTCCCTGAAACATATAGACAATGAAAACTGAAACAGGAAGAAGTAGAAAACTTGAACAGATCACTAACCAGTAAATAAATTGAATCAGTAATCAAAATTCTCCCAAAAAACAAAAGTCCAGAGCCAGATATCTTCCCAGGGGAATTCTACCAAACATTTAAAGAAGAGTTAATACCTATTCTTCTCAAACTATTCCAAAAGATAGAAATAAAAGGAAAACTTCCAAACTAATTCTATCAGGCCAACATTACCTTGATTCCAAAACCAGACAAAGACCCCACTAAAAAAGATAATTATATGCCAATATCCCTGATGAACATGGATACAAAATTTCTCAACAAAATACTAGCAAATTGAATCCAACAGTACACTAAAAGAATCATTCACCACGGTCAAGTGGATTTACTCTTGGGCTTCAAGGGCAGTTCAGTATTTGCAAATCAGTCAACCTGATATATCACATTAATAAAAAAAAAGGATAAAAACCATATGATCCTCTCAATAGATGCAGAAAAAGCATTTGACAAAATATAGCATCCATTCTTTAACATAGTACCGAAAGTCCTAGCCTCAGCAATCAGACAACAAAAAGAAATAAAAGGCATCCAAATCAGCAAGGAAGAAATCAAACTTTCACTATTTACAGATAACATGATACTGTATGTAGAAAACCCAAAAGACTCCACCAAATATTTGCTAGAACTGATACAAATTCAGTAAAGTCTCAGAATAAAAAATCAGTGTACAGAAATCTGTTGCATTTCTATACATCAATAATGAAGCAATAGAAACAGAAGTCAGGAAAGCAATCCCATTTACAATTACACCAAAAACCATAAGCTATCTAGGAATAAACTTAAGCAACGAGGTAAAAGATCTGTACTCTGAAAACTATAAAACACTGATGAAAGAAACTGTAGAGGACACAAAGAAATGGAATACTATGCTCATGGATTGGAAGAACAAATATTGTCAAAATGTCTATATTGCCCAAAGTAACCCATATGTTTAAAGCAATCTTTATTAAAATACCAACAGCATTTTTCACAGAGCTAGAACAAACAATCCTAAAATTTCTCTGGAACCACAAAAGGCCCTGAATAGCCAAAACAATCTTGAAAAAGAAAAGCAAAGCTGAAGACATCATAATTCCAGACCTCAAGTTATATTGCAATGCCATCAAGAGAATATGGTACTGGCACAAAAACAGACACATAGATCAATGGAACAGAATAGAGAACCCAGAAATGGACCCACAACTCTATGCCCAATTAATCTTCAACAATTTAGGAAAGAATATCCTGGAAAATATCTGGAAAAAAGACAGTCCCTTCAACAAATGGTGTTGGGAAAACTGGACAGCAACATGCAAAAGAATGAAACTGGGCCACTTTATTATACCATACACAAAAATAAATTGAAAATGGATGAAAGACCTAAATGTGAGACAAGAAGACATCAAAATCCTAGAGGAGAACACAGGCAGCAACCCTTTGACCTTAGCTACAGCAATTCTTCCTGGACAAGTCTCTGGAGGCAAGGGAAACAAGAGCTTAAATGAACTATTGGAACTTCATCAAAATAAAAAGCTTCTGCACAGTGAAGGAAACAATCAACACGACTAAAAGGCAACCTTCAGAATGGGAGAAGATATTTGCGAATGACATATCTGATAAAGGGTTTATAAAAAAACTTATCAATCTCAACATCCAGAACCAAATAATCCAGTTAAGAAATGGGCAGAAGACATGAACAAACATTTTTCCAAAGAAGACATACAGATGGCTAACAGATACATGAAAAGATACTCGCCATTACTCATCATCAGGGAAATACAAATCAAAAGCACAATGAGATACCACCTGTCAAAATGGCTAAAATTAACAACACAGGAAACAACAGGTACTGGCAATGATGTGGAGAAAGGGGAACTCTCTTACCCTATTGGTGGGAATGCAAACTGGTGCAGCCACTCTGGAATATAGTATAGAGGTTCCTCAAAAAGTTAAAAATAGAACTACCTTATGATCCAGCAATTGCACTACTAAGTATTTGCCCAAAGGATACAAAAATGCAGATTCAAAGGGACACATGCACACTGATGTTTACAGCAGCATTATCAATTATAACCACATTATGGAAAGAGCCCAAATGTCCATTGACTGATTAATGGATAAAGAAAGTGGTGTGTGTGTGTGTATATATATATATATATAAAATGGGATATTACTCAGCCATAAAAAAGAATGAAATCTTGCTATTTGCAATGATGTGGATGGAGCTAGAGAGTATTATGCTAAGCAAAATAAGTCAGAGAAAGACAAATAACATATGATTTCACTCATACGTGGAATTTAGGAAACAAAATAAATTAACATAGGGGGAAAAAAGAGAGAGGCAAACCATAAAACACACTCTGAGCTATAGAGAATGAACTGAGGGTTGCTGGAGGGGAGGTGAGTAGGGGGATGGGTGAAATGGGCGATGGGGATTAAAGAGTGCCCTTGTTGTGGGTAGTGTATGTATGTGATGAATCACTGAATACTATTCCTGAAAATAATATTACACTATATGTTAACTAACTGGAATGTTAATAAAAACTTAAGAAAAACCTAAATTTATATCTCAAGAAATGAGTAAAAAGAACGAAAAAACTCAAAGCTAACAGAATGAAGGGTGGGGGGAATGAGATAAAAAAATAGAAAAAATGAAAGTAAGAATAGTTTTTTTGAAAAGATCAATAAAATTGACAAGAGTATAGGTATATGAACTGAGGAAAAAATAGATAAGATTCATATAACTGGGGGGCGCCTGGGTGGTTCAGTCAAGTGTCTGCCTTCGGCTCAGGTCATCATCCCAGGGTCCTGGGATCGAGCCCCACATCGGACTCCCTGCTCTGCGGGAAGCCTGCTTCTCCCTCTCCCGCTCCCCCTGCTTGTGTTCCCTCTCTCGCTGTGTCTCTGTCTGTCAAATAAATAAATAAAATCTTTACAAAAAAAAAGATTCACATAACTGGAACTATAAATGAGAGGACATTACTACCCATGCTGCAGAAATATAAAAGATTACAAAAGTCTTCGAACACTTATATACAAATTAACTGAATAACCTATAAGAAATGAATGCATTCCTAGAAACACACAACCTACCAATTTTAAATCATGAAGAAAATAGAAAATATGCCTAGATCTATAATTAGTAAGGATATTAAATCACATTAAATCAGTAGTAAAAATTTCCCAACAATGGGCAAGTCTAGGACCAGATGTTTTCATTGGAGAAGTCTATCAAACATTTAAGATTAACATCAATCTTCCTTAAACTCTTCCAAAAAAACTGACAGGGAGGGAATGCTCCCTCTAATACCAATGCCAGACAATGGTACCATGATTTAAAAAAAAAAAAAAAAAAGGCAAAACAAAACAAAGCAAAACAAAAAACAAAAATTAAAAAAAAAACTTGCAATTGATAAATATTGATGCAAACAGAATTCAATCACATATTAAGAGGATTATACACCATGACCAAATAGGATTTATTCTTGGGATGCAAGAATGTTTCAATATGTTAAAATCACTCAATATAATACACAGCATTAACAAAATGAAGGCTTTAAAAAAAATAAAGACATGATCATCTCAATGCTGCAGAAAAGCATTTGACAAAATTCAACATCCTCACTAATAAAAACACTCAACAAACTGGGAATAAAAGGAAACTATCTGAACATAATAAAGGCTGTATATGAAAAGGCCATTAGCAAACATCATAGTCATCAGTGAGAAACTGAAAGCTTTTCCTCCAAGAGGAAGAATAAGAGAAGGATGCCAACTCTGCACTTCTATTCATTATAGCACTGAAATCCTAGCAGAGCAATTAGGCAAGAAAAAGAAATAAAACACATCTGAATTAGAAAGGAAGAAGCAAAATAATCTCTACTCACAGATGACATAACCTTATATGCAGAAAAAAACTAAAGATTACACATGCACACACACACAGCTATTAGAAGTAGTAAATGAATTTATCAAAATTTCAGGATACAAAATCAACACAGAAAAATCAGTTGTATTTCTATGCACTAACAGTGAACTATCCAAAAAAGAAATTAGTAAACAATTCCATTCGTGATGTATCGATCATGCTCAGGCTGCCTTTATCACAGACAGGGTAGCTTGAACAACAGAAAATTATTTTTCACAGTTCTGGGAGATGGAAGCACAAGAACAGGTTCTGGCTTTTTCAGTTTCTGGAGATGGCTCTCTTCCTGCTTGTAGAAGTCCACCTTTTCATTGTGTCCTCAGCTAGTCTTTCCTTAGTGCATCCAAGGGGAGAGAGAGACAGAAAGAGAGAAGAAAGGAAGGAGGGAGAAAGGGCAAGCATAAACTCTCTGATCTCTCTCCTTCTTATAAGGACACCGATTAATATTGGCTTAGGTCCTCACCCTTATGAGCCCATATAATCTTACCTCTTTATAGGTCCTACCCCAAGGTACAGTCACATTAGGGGGTAGGACTTCAATAGGGGAAGTTTTTCAGGGGGCCCAATTCAGTCCATAAAAGAATAGCATTAAAAATAATAAAATATTTGGGAATAAACCTGACCAAAGAGATAAAAGCCTTGTACACTAAAAATGACAAAATATTACTGAAAGGAATTTAAAAAGACACAAATAAATGGAAAGATATCTTTTTTTAATGGATCCAAAGCCTTAATATTGTTAAGATGACATTGTCACACAGAATGATTTACAGATTCGATGCAATTCCAAAATTTCAATGGCCACTTTTAAAGAAATGGAAAAATCCATCCTAAAATTCATATTGATTCACAAGGGATACTAAAGAGCCAAAACAATCCTGAAAAGGGAAAACAAAGTCAGAAGTCTCACACTTCCTGATTTCAAAACACATTAAAAAGCTACAGGAATCAAGACAGTGTGGTATTGGCATAAAGACAGATAGGCAGACCAATGGAATAGAGAGCCCCAAAATAAACCCTCACATAAATAGTTGAATGATCTTCACCAAAGATGGCAAAAATATACAATGGGGAAAGGGTAGTCTCTTCAACAAACATTGTGAAAACTGGATATTCACATTCAAAATTATGAAATTGGATCTTTCTTTTACACTCTTCACAAAAATCAATTCACAGTAAAGATTTAAATATAAGATCTAGAACCATAAAACCCCTAGGTGAAAACTTTAGGAAAAGTGACTTGATATTAGTCTTGGCAGTGATTTTGTGGCTGTAACATCAAAAGCAAAACAACAAAAGCAAAATAGACAAGTAGAACTACAAAACACTGAAACCCTTCTGCAAGGCAAAGGAAATAATTAACAGAGTGAAAAGTCAGCCTATGGAACGGGAGAAAATATTTGCAAATACTATATCTTACAAAGAGTTAAATATATAAGAAACTGGCAACTCAACAGCAAAAAACAAAGCAAAACAAAAAACAACCATATAATCCAATTAAGAAATGAGCAAAAGAGCTGAGTAGATATTTCTTCAAATAAACATAAACAGACAACAAGCATATGAAACGTTGCTCAGCATCACTAATTATTAGAGAAAAGCAAATCAAAACCGCAATGAGATATATCACCTCACACCCATTAGGATGGCTATTATATAAATAAATAGATGAATTGATGGGTGGATAGATAGATGATATATGATAGATAGATAGATAATAGATTTTAAAAACTAATTTTAAAATGGAGCATTGGGGAGGATATGGAGAAATTAGAACGCTTGTCCACCATTAGTGGGAAAGTAAATGGTGCAGCTGTATGGAAACAGTATTGTGGTTTCTCAAAAAATTAAAAATAGTATTAACATATGGTCCAGCAGTTCCACTCTGGCTATCCAAAATAATTCAAAACAGAATCTGAAGAGATATTTGTATATTCGTGTTCATTACAGTTTTATTCATGATAGCCAAGAGGAAGAAACAAACTAAATGTCTGTTGACAGATGAATGGATAAAGAAAAAGTTGTATATACATACAATGGAATATCCTTCAGTTTTAAAAGGGAAAGAGATCTTACATACTTCAACATAGATAAGCCTTGAAAATATTATGCTAAGTGAAATAATCCAGTCACCAAAAAAATGAACAATGTATGATTTCACTTATATGAGGTATCCAGAGTATTCCAACTCACAGAAATTGAAAGAGGAATGGTGGTTGACATTGGTTAGGCAGAGGAGAAAATGAGTAGTTATTATTTAATGGGTCTAGAGTTTCAGTTCTGCAAGATTTAAATGGTCTGGAGATTGGTTGCACAACGTGAATGTACTCAACAATCCTGAACCTTAAAACAATTAAGATGGTAAATTTTATGTCATATGCAGTTTACCACTATAAGTTTTTCTAGAAAAATTAAAATAGCACTATTGGAAAAAGCTGGTGAAATGCAAAGTCTGTAGTTTAATTAATAGTATTGTACCCAATTAATTTCCTGAGTTTTATGGTTATATAAAATGTCAACATTAGGGGAAACTGGGTGAATACAACTCTACTATTTTTGAAAAGAAAAAAGAAATATTTAATGTCACTTAAATATCTATTTTAAATATTTAAACATTAAGTATTGTTGAATAAAAAATAATAAACTCAAAATTGATCATAAACATAACAAAAAAAACTAAGATTATAAATTTCCTGGGAAAAAATGTGAGGGAAAGTATTTGTGATCCTGGGTTATGCAAAGATTTTTAGATACTATACAACAAGTATCATCTATAATTAAAAGAAAAAAACAGATTAGACTCCTTCAAAAACAATTATCAAAATTTTTTTTCAATTTTCAGATTTTTAATTTTAAATATGTGCAGTTTATTTTTTGTGGCGTATACTTCAATAAAGCTACTTAAAGTAATAAAATAATTATTAGAAAGATAGTTACTTATCCACAGAAAAAGGAACTGGTGGTGAATGTTTAGCTAGAGAATTACGACTATAACAAATGTGAGGATTGGAGTGACAAAACAGAATATAAGTATTACATAACCTGACAATGAGGAAACGACGCAGCTGATAGCACTTGGCAGAAATAGTCATAAAGAAAATGAGGAGTAATATAAAGACTCTGACTATGTATTTTCCTACTAAGACCAACCACTCACATAAGAAAGCTGAGAGAAATCAAATACCATTTAACAAGTCAAGGTACACTGACCTTACTTATTCAAATGCAAATAACAAGAAATAGTATATTATTAATTATAAAATTATGACAGAAGAAGAGGAGTGGAAGAAAGAAAGAAGAGCCAGCAAGTTGTACCATTGTTCACAGTAGAAAAGAACAGTGAATTTTGGGGCACCTGGATGGCTCAGTCTGCCTTCAGCTCAGGTCATGATCCCAGGGTCCTGGGATTGAGTCTAACATGAGGCTCCCTGCTAAGTGGGGAGCCTGCTTCTCCCTCTCCTCCCCGCTCATGGTCTCTCTCGCTGTCTCTCTCTTCCAAATAAAGAGAAAAGAACAGTGAATTTAAAAAGACAAACAGCTACTACCATGTGGGGTGTGTGTGTGTGTGTGTGTGTGTGTGTGTGAGAGAGAGAGAGAGAGAAAGAAGAGGAGGTGACAAGTAGGGGACAGAGAGAATCTGTTTCTTCTCATATTCTGGAAGACTTTATAATTACCAAATGCATTAGTTAAGGTTTCCAGAGAAACAGAACCAAAAGATATGTATGCATGTATAAATATATATATATGATTTCATTTATTGACTCATGATTTTGTGGAGGACTGGTTAGTCCAAAATCTGATGGGGGAATCTGGCAGGCTGGAAACTCAGTGAAGAGATGCAGTTGGAATCCAAAGGCCATCTGCCAAAGAAATCCTTTTTGCTCAGGGAAGTTTAGTCTTTGTTCTAATCATGCTTTCAACTGAATGAGTGAGTTCCACCCACATTGCTAAGAGCAATTTGCTTTACTCAAAGTCTATGTAGGGGCAGCTGGGTGGCTAAGCAGGTTAAGCAGCTGCCTTAGGCTCAGGTCATGATCCCGGGGTCCTGGGCTTGAGCTCTGCATTGGGAGCCTGCTTCTCCCTCTCCTTCTGTGATTTCTCTCGCTCTGTTCTGTTCTCTCTCAAATAAATAAAAATCTTTAAAAGAAAAAGTCTATGTAAATGTTAACATTATCCAAAAAATCCTTATAGAAACATCTAAAATAACGTTTGACCACATGTCTGAACACTGTCACCCAGCCAACTGACACATAATCATCACACAAATATCAGAAGAAACACACACAACAAAGAAAATAGACCACAAGGTGTAAGTGTATGAATAATGAGATGAATCGTTGATTTTTAAGTCGTTACTACAATTCAAAAAAACCTTACTTCATATTAATATAAATACTTGATTTTCAGCCACTAGACTTCAGAAGCATTTTCTAAGGGGATTTATAAAAAGCCTATCCACTTTTTGAAGTTATTCTCTTTGTAAATACTTAAGTTTTTTTTTACTCTATGAAAATGTCATTGCTGAGGCTCCAGCCTCCCTCGTTTTTACTCTTCAAATTCTTTCTGCTTAGGAAAGTATGGCGAGCAATTTTATATGGGAGTATTTGGGTGTATTTAGGTGGAGGAAACAAAAGCCCATTAAATTTCTGGTACTGGGGTAATGATGTGTCCCTTTCTTCCCAGTTATCTTTTCTAAATGACTGCTGCCTTATTCCTTTTTTCAATAATTCCACACTTCTGATAGTCTAACTGTGGTATTTGTGGTGGCATTTCTGCAGTATATGTGGCTTCTTAGCCTTGTGAATTCTTTGCTTCCCCCCCCTCCCCCGGCAAACTGTAGTGGGAATCTCCAGAGAGTGCATATATTTGTCCTTCTTTGTCATGGGCACACAAAAAGGCCAATCAAACATTGTCTCAAAATGATGTCCAAACCATGCTAGATGTATGTGCCAGGTTTTAATACATTCTGATAAATTGGCTGTTCAATCTCCTCCTTTCCTATTACCCCAATCTTTACCACTCACCCACCCTCTGAACCACCCCCACTAAAAGGTAAAGGGACAGTGCAGGATAATAGGACATTTATGAAAGAATCACATTAGAGAGGATCATACGAGCTTTTCTTCTCTTAAAATCAATATGCATCCCCACTGTGCATTGAATAGCATGAGATTATAGTTTTCAATAACCACACTTTCTAAATGCCCTAAACCCAAATGTTCTAAGCCAATTAATTATGAATAAATTTGTACACAAACTAGAAAATCCTCTATTAAATATAATACTTTGATTTCTATTTCCTGGAATAACAGATTGGATTTTATTATACTGAAACTTCCCCATGAATAACCAGAGGATACGAATATAAGTATAGACATATTTAAACTGCTGAAGTCACTGGGAAACACTAAGATAAGCAAAATTTGAGGGGCCAACATTCCAGAAAAAGGGGAAAACAAATGGCTTTGAAACTTAGCACCGATTTCCCTCTTTAGTCTCTTGATAAATGGCTTGCCCAAAGCCTGAGAAGTCTAGTGTCTGAAAATCAGGTTTTACTTGTATCAGTACAAAATAAGATTTTCTCAATCGCAGTAACAATTTTTTTTTAAAGATTTTATTTATTTATTTGACAGAGAGAGACACAGCGAGAGAGGGAACACAAGCAGGGGGAGTGGGAGAGGGAGAAGCAGGCTCCCTGCAGAGCAGGGAGCCCGATGTGGGACTCGATCCCAGGACCCTGGGGTCATGACCAGAGCTGAAGGCAGTCGCTCAACCGACTGAGCCACCCAGGCGCCCAATCGCAGTAACAATTTTTAAAAATCTATTCTTTTTCTCATTTTTCATAGCCTTCCACCATGTCTATTTTCTTTGTTGTATGTGTTTCTTCTGATACTCGAATTTGGCAGCCTTACAGATGAACTGGAATTAAATTGACCTTTAATTAATTAATTAAATTAAATTGGCCTTTGCAAAAACTAAAACCAAGGCTTGAAACAACTCCTTAAAACATTCCTAACTCATATTATGGGGATCTGCCATTAGCCTAAGTAATGGTCAAGAGACCAAGTCCCTAAGAGGTGGTTTCATCAGGCTCATTGGCAATAACTTTCAAGGAGACAGGGCACTGGTTAAAATAAATTAATTAATTAATAAGGTTTTCAGTTGTTTCTGAGGCCATGGATTTTCCTTATAGAGATAAAAATTTAGCCTCAAATTAGATCAGTCCCTTATTGGGTTAAGGTAAATCCTATCTGGAGTAATAAAACATCATTTGGATCTTCAATTATCTCTCCAGTGTTTTTATACACAATGTCTAGCAATCAAAGAAGCAAGACCAAATGATTTAGAGCCAAAAAGAAGAAGAAGGAGGAGGAGTATGAGAAGAGAGGAATAGAAGAAGAAAAATAAGAAGAAAATAGTTAATATAAACAAATTTCCAGAAGAGCTAAATATTCTAATTAATCAGGCATAGACTTTAAATAACTAATTAGTGTGTTCAAGAAATTAAATTTGAAAAAGTGAGAAATTTAATAGATAACTTGAGTATATATTTTAAAGGAATAGAATTAGAATTCTAAATATGAAAAATATAATACTTGATTTTATGAATGCTATATGTGGAGTTATCAGCAGAGTAGGCAGAGCAGAAGAGAGGACTAGTGAAACAAGGACAGGTCATAAGAAAATGTGCAAACAGAAGCACTGAGAGTAAGGTTAAAGGAAACAAAAACAGGAGTGTAAAATACAAAAGGGACATAGGGAAAAGGTTTAATATATGTGTAATTTGTATAATTGGAGTTCCAGAGGAAGTCGAGATAGAAAACAGAACAGACACAAATATTTGAAGAGATAACCATCAAGATTTTTTTAAACTTACAAAAACATTAAGTTACAGATTCAAAATTGCTATAAATCTCTAACAAAATAAATACAGAAAAGCCACACTATTTATTTTATTTCTATGTCTTTCTAAAGAGAAGTTTTAGGTTTACAACAAAACTGAGAGAGAGGTTTTAGAGACTTCCTATATGCTCTCTGCTCCCACATGCACATAGGTTCTCCATTGTCGACACCACTCACCAGAATGGTACGTTTTTTACCAAGGATGAACCTATGTTGACATATCATAATCTTCCGAAGTCCATAGTGTACCTTAAGCTTCACTCTTGGTGTTTTACATTCTATGGATTTGGACCAATGTATAATGGCATATATCCATCATTTTAATACCATATGCAGTACTTCCACTGCCCTAAAAAATCCTGCATTCTCTCTGGAAAACTGTATGGAGGTTCCTCAAAAAGTTGAAAATAGAGCTACCATATGATCCAGCAATTGCACTACTGGGTATTTACCCCAAAGATACAAAAGTAGGGATTCGAAGGGGTACATGCACCCCGATGTTTATAGCAGCAATGTCCACAATAGCCAAACTGTGGAAAGAGCCAAGATGTCCATCAACAGATGAATGGATAAAGAAGAAGTGGTATATATATACAATGGAATATTATGCAGCCATCAAAAGGAATGAGATCTTGCCATTTGCAATGACGTGGATGGAACTGGAGGGTGTTATGCTGAGCGAAATAAGTCAATCAGAGAAAGACATGTATCATATGATCTCACTGATATGAGGAATTCTTAATCGCAGGAAACAAACTGAGTGTTGTTGGAGTGGGGGGTGGGTGGGAGGGATGGGGTGACTGGGTGATAGACACTGGGGAGGGTATGTGCTCTGGTGAGCGCTGTGAATTGTGCAAGACTGTTGAATCTCAGATCTGTACCTCTGAAACAAATAATGCAATATATGTCAAGAAAAAAAAAAAAAAGAAGAAGAAGAAGAAGGTAGCGGGAGGGGAAGAATGAAGCGGGGGAAATCGGAGGGGTAGACGAACCATGAGAGTCGATGGACTCTGAAGGACGAACGGGGTTCTAGAGGGGAGGGGGGTGGGAGGATGGGTTAGCCTGGTGGTGGGTATTGAGGAGGGCACATTCTGCATGGAGCATTGGGTGTTATGCATGAACAATGAATCATGGAACACTTCATCTAAAACCAATGATGTAATGTATGGGGATTAACATAAGAATAAAAAAAAATCTTAAAAAAAAAAATCAATCCTGCATTCTGCCTATTCATCATCCCCCCCCACACACACATCTGGCAACCAGTGATTTTTTTTTCTTTTATCATCACCACTCATGCCTTTTCCACAATGTCGTAGAGTTGGAGCCAGACAGTATGCAACCTTTTCATATTAGTTACTTTTACTTATTAATATGCATTTAAGGTTACTTCATGTCATCCTATGGCTTGCTAGCTTATTTGTTTTTAGTACTGAATAGTATTCCATTATCTCAATGCATCAGACTTTATCCATTCACCTGCTAAAGAGAACTTCGGCTGCTCTCAGGTTTTGGCAATTGTGAATAAAGCTGCTATAAACAATGGTGTGTAGTTTCTTGTGTGGGCATAAGTTTTAAACTTCTTTGGTTAAATACCAAGGAGTACAATTGCTGGATAATATGGTAAGATTATGTTTAGTATTACAAGAATCTGTCAAACTGTATCCAAAAGTGGCTGTACCAGTCTGCATTCCTATCAGTGACATGTGAGAGTTCTTGTTCTCCACATCCTTGTCAGCTTTTAGCGTTGTCAGTGTTCTAGATTTTGGCCATTCTTATAGGCATGTGGTGGTACCTCACTGTAGTTTAATCCGAATTTTTCTGATGGGGTATGATGTAGTACATCTCTTCACGTATTTATTTGCCATCTGTACATCTTTTCTGGTGAGGTATTAAAGTCTTTGTCCCAGTTTTTAATTGAGCTGTTTGTTTTCTTACTGTTGAGTTTTAAGAGTTCTTTATATATTTTGGATAACAGTCCTTCATCAAATGTGTCTTTGCAAATATTTTCTTCCAGTCTATGGGCTAATTTTACCATTCTCTCGATTTTGTCTTTTTTTTTCTTTAAGATTTTTTTTTTTTTTTAATTTTTGAGTCATCTATACATCCAATGTGGAGCTCACATTTACAACCCCAAGATCAAGTCTCATGCTCTACTGACTGAACCAGCCAGGTGCCTCTTGACTTTGGTTGTACAGAGCATGGGTTTCTAATTTTAATGAAGTCCATCTTTTCTTTTTTTTAAAGATTTTATTTATTTATTTGAGAGAGAGAGTGAGATAGAGAGAGAGAGCATGAGAGGGGGAGGGTCAGAGGGAGAAGCAGACTCCCCGCTGAGCAGGGAGCCTGATGTGGGACTCGATCCCGGGACTCGATCCCAGGAATCCAGGATCATGACCTAAGCTGAAGGCAGTCGCTTAACCAACTGAGCCACCCAGGCGCCCCTTAATGAAGTCCATCTTATCAATTATCTCTTTCATGGATCATGTTTTGGTCTTATACTTAAAAAGCCATCACTATACGTAAAATCATCTAGGCTCTCTCCTCTGTTAAATTTTAGGAGTTTTATAATTTTGCATTTTACATTTAAGTCGATGATACACTTTGAGTTAATTTTTGTGAAATGCATAAGGTTTGTGTCCAGATTCATTTTTCTGTATATGGATGTCAATTTGCTACAGCACTTCTTTGTTAAGGAAGACATTTTTGCTCCAATATATTACTTTTGCTTCTTTGTCAAAAATCAGTTGACTATATTTAGGAGAGTCTATTTCTGGACTCCCTATTCTGTTGCATTGATCTATTTATCTA
Source organism: Mirounga leonina (assembly GCF_011800145.1). Taxonomy (NCBI): domain Eukaryota; kingdom Metazoa; phylum Chordata; class Mammalia; order Carnivora; family Phocidae; genus Mirounga; species Mirounga leonina. The sequence continues at coordinate 6,045,996 of NW_023270498.1, forward strand.
TTCTTTTTCCAATCCCACACTATCTTGATTGCTGTAGTTTTGTATTAAGTCTTGAAATCAGATAACATCAGTTCTGGTAACCTAATTTTTTTCCAGAATCTGCTTCTCCCTCTGACCCTCCCCCCTCTCGTGCTCTCTCTATCTCATTCTCTCTCTCAAATAAATAAAATCTTAAAAAAAAAAAAGATGGACTTCATTAAAATTAGAAACCCATGCTCTGTACAACCAAAGTCAAGAGGCACCTGGCTGGTTCAGTCAGTAGAGTATGAGACTTGATCTTGGGGTTGTAAATGTGAGCTCCACACTGGATGTATAGATGACTCAACACAGTATTGTGTTGGCTATTCTGGGTCTTTTGACTATCCACATAAATTTTATAATCAATTTATTGATATCCACAAAATAATTCACTGGGATATTGATGGGGGTTGCATTGACTCTATAAATTAAAATTAGATAAACTGGCATTTTGACAATATTGAGTCTTCCTATCTAGGACCATGAAACATCTATTTGTTGTTGTTGTTGTTGTTGTTTGATTTTATTCATCAGAGTTTTGTACTTGTCCTTATGTAGATCTTGTACATATTTTGCCAGATTTATACCTAAGTGTTTCTTTTTGGGGGGTATTTTAATTTTGAATTCTACCTGTTCTTTGCTAGTATATAGGAAAGCAATTAATTGTATATTAACCTTGTATCTTGCCACCTTGCTTATTAGTTCTAGGAGTTTTTTGTCTATTCTTTCAGATTTTCTACATAGATGGTCATGTCATCTGCAAAGACAGTTTTATGTCCTTTTATTTCCTTTTCTCATCTTATTCCATGAGCAAGGACTTCCAATAAGATGTTGAAAATTGACATGCTATTTATTTTTCAATATAATCTGTGTCAAAATTCTGTGTTTTGAACTTTGAGTGATTTGTTTTGTTCTCATAAAGCTTAGAAAATAATCATTCACAATATTTATCATCTAAACTATGGTGACTTTAACACAATTTGGATAATTTTCTAATTATGCCCATTAATAAATTCTCTGGAAAATACTACTCCACCAAAGGAGTTGTGTCATGAGTTCTCTGAGTTGCCCAAATCTGCTTCACACCTTTATGTAAATAGTCAATAATGAAAGCTGTCTCAGTATTTGAATACCTGTAACTATCTCCCAGAATTAATTCATATAAACTTTGGTTTCCACTTTCACAAAAATTGGCCTGCTTTTATATGATGTCTTCCTTATGCTGTTAATGGATGTAAGTCTGCACTGATTTAGCAGGGCTAGAATTTCTGAAGCAGCCTCTAGATGTTCTGGGACCTCACCTTCTATTTCTAATGAGAAAGATGTTTTAGTTATATATTTTAAATAGAATCTGTGTTCAAACACGTTGTTTTCAGAACATTTCATCAATCCTTCTCTTCTTATGATCCAGGGTGTTTTATTATTGTACCCATAGATTTTTAATTTGTTTGCTAAGAATTACCTTTGGAGGACTTCTGAATGGAGTCTGCAGACTGTATCACATTGTGTGCACATTCCATACTGTTCTATAAGGGATGGTGCACCATCTGTACTATTTGATGTTAGCTTTAAGATTGATAAATGAGATATATTTCAAATGATGACACTGATGGTTTGAGTGTAGTTACCCAAATTTCCATGTGGTGAAGGATTCTGAAGCCGAGTCTCTGCTTTTCAGCTCTGAGTTCAATAGTCCAATGATCACTGAGTCCTTTATACTATTTTTAAGGGAGAATAAGTAATAGAAAGTGTCAAACATTTGCTCAGAATGCTCTAACAAAAGCTAGAGTAGATATTATTATTGGATTAGGAAAAATTGATGGTTTGGGAAGAGAACTAACTACAAGTTATCACACAGTTATCTTAAGCATGAATACAGAGAAAGTAATGTCAAGCATGGTCTGAAGACATGGTTTGGGGAAGGGAGATGGCTTTGAGCATTGCATCCAGCAATACAGTTGCCCTCAAAGACTTTTTGTCTATCTGCCAGGTCATCCTGATCCAAGTCCTCTGAAAGAGTGAGAAATTCAATATTCAGTTTCCTGAGGTGAGTATGTGTCAATGCATAAATCATTCCATTTAATCCACAATGCAGTATTAGGTATCTTCTTCCCAAATGAGAAATGAGAAAATTATTTCTTTGAAATTCTAAGTTACTGATCTAAAGTCATTAATTTAGTAAGTGTCAGCAGGACTTCAAACCATAGATTATGTTAATTCCACTATATAAATGAAAAGGTAAAGGGAGAATAAAATATCTAGTAGAAGCATTACAGTAAAATTTGGAAGTACTAGAAAGTTCTATCTCTTTCATTTGACCCCTTTCTAGAGTATAAGCTAGATCAGGTTGAGGAATTCTTTTGCACCTCAGCATAGAAAGCTTGGAAGTAGAGTAGAGCTTCAATATGCGCTACAACCATACCTTATAGATGACCACATGCTGATAAGGCATACAAGTTACAGCAACAATCAATAGGAATGACCAAGTAGGAATCTGAAGGAATGCCATACAACAGGAATAGAAGTTCAAATTAGAAAGATGTCAGCCTAGACATCTAGATTAACAAAGGACTCACAACATGAAGGAAGGAGACACTGCAAATTGTCTAAAGAGATATTATCATGACCCTCTGGAATAACAGATTAAAAAGAGAAGTAGTAGAGTATCATTAGGTTGGTTAATTGGATGTGTCAACTTGACTAGGCTATGGTGCCAACTTCTCCAGTCAAGCACTTGTCCAGATGGTTCTGTGAGGTGTTTGGTGGTAGTAATTACCATCTACAATCAGTTGATTTTAAGTAAAGGAGATTATCCTCAATGTGGGTGTGCTCCATCCAATTGACTGAGGTCCTTATGAGCAAAAGCAGCAATTCCCTGGAGAAAAAGGAATTCTGCCTCAAGACTAACACAAAAATCCTGCTTAAGTTTCCAGACTGCCAGCTTGCCCTATGAATTTCAGATTTGCCAGATTCCACAATCATGGGAGGTAATTCTTTAAAATCTGTCTCTCTGATTCTCTCTCTCTCTCTCTCTATATATATATACATACACACACACACGTATAGATACATACAAATATGTACAAATAAAATACAACTACTATGCATGTATGATGAATAATATATTACAATATAATTATAGATATTTATTATATTATGCCTTATGTATGTATAATATATTTATATACAATCTAGTCCGAAAAGTAAGGAGCTATGTGGCTGAAGTCTGGTGGACAAGGCATGGGGTTTTTGATGGTGAGGTGGACAGATAACAAAGAATAAGATTGGGCAGGGCCTCAGGGTTAACTGTAGATTGGGTTATAGGGAATGAAATGAGAAGCCATCGGAGGGCTGTGAGGTGAAAAGGGACATAATTGTAACTTACACTGAAGTCACAAATTGAAGGGTAAATCTACATACGTGAAGATAATAGCATGTAAGAGGGCAAGAGAAAAGACAGGGAAAACCATTGTTTTGATTCTGTGAGAGCTCTTGGTGTCCTGGACTATGGAAGTGCCAGGGGAGCTGGGAGGTGGTGGTCATATTCTGGGCACATTTTTAAATGGGGCTGCCTGGATGTAAGAATTAGATGTAGGGTGTGAGAAAAAGAGAAGAATCAAGGGTTGACTTGAAAGATTTTGTCTCAAGCAATGAAAATATGGAATTTGTATTTTCTAAGGTGGAATAATGGGAAGAATGGGAAGAACAATGGCTGAGGGAAGGTAGAGAAGAGCAGGAGCTCAGTTTTCAGTTGGCTATTCTTGCTTGTAGTTCAATATGGAAGACTGGAGTTCCAGAGCAAAGCCACAGGTGGATATATCCTATATTCATGGAGATGCTGTAGTAAATTGGGCATTCTTCCTGTTGAGAGAAGTATGATTTTGTACCACTGAAGAATTTTGTAGTATCTGTACAATATTTTTAAAACACTGATATACTTTAAAAAACAAAACAAAACAAAACAACAACAACAAAAAAAACAGCTGCTGGCATTCAGACACTGACCTGGCACTCTGCTAGGTCATGTTTTTCTGTTGTTAGATATAAAACCAGCCCCAGACAATGTTACTTTTAGAACATGACAAATTTGACAAAGCTAGGTCATTTAATAATTCTATCTAATCATAGACCAAGACAAGTTATAACTTGGGCTCCCACAAAATGCCAAAACCCTCTTTTTCAGCCAAAATGAGTAAGTTTTACTTTTTGACCAATTATAATTTCATTGTAGTCTCGTCTGTACAGAGATAATTTTTATTGGCATTCTCAGTCATAGAATTGACCCCGCTTTCTGGTAGCATCTAATCCAGAGCAAACCTCCATTTCCTTCAACCCTCCTCCAAATCAACCAACCGAAGTCCAAATCCTATAATGATTCTTTCCTATAATCTTACAGACTATGGTGTCTGTCTCCCTCCTAGCACTGACTGAAAAGCCTGACTTTCCAACCACAGGTATGTCCTTGCCGTCTCTAGAGGGCATAGAAGTGCAATGTGGCATTACTAATCAGGAAAAACAAAAACAAAACTAGCAGTATCTACCACAATTGCTTAAAAATATTGTTATACTTTAAGACAGTAATAGTGATAATAGAATGCAAAATAAGGAAATAAAGGGCATGATTAGAAACATATGCACAGAAATTTTCTTTAAAAATGATGTAATAAAATAGAAGCTGGGGTGCCTGGGTGGCTCAGTTGGTTTAGCGACCACCTTCGGCTCAGGTCATGATCCTGAAGTCCCTGGATTGAGTCCCGCATCGGGCTCCCTGCTCGGCAGGGAGTCTGCTTCTCCCTCTGACCCTCCCCCCTCTCATGTGCTCTCTCTCATTCTCTCTCTCTCAAATAAATAAATAAAATCTTAAAAAAAAAAAAAATAGAAGCTGGATTTTAGAACCCACAATAGAAAAGAATAGACATTTAATTATTGTTTCAAATAATATTTTTAACATTAAGATAACCACCATAAATTCTTAAAGGAGAGATCTTAAACTATGGTGGAAATGTATGTAGACACTGAGTCAGGCTTCTAGGTTGAAATCCCAGCTCCATCACTTACTAGCTCTGTAACCTATGGGCATGTTACATACCCTCAACTCTCCTGTAAAATAAAGATCATAGTAATATAACAAATAAAAATACAGATTGATGAGTTAAATTCGAAGTTCAAATAAATAAAAAATACATTTGTGTTTTTAGTTTGTTACTCATACAATACTTGTATATTTTCTTCTACCAAAAGTATATAAAATTCAAATTTTACTGGATGTTTGCTATAGCCTGAATGTTTAATGTTTCCCCCACCCCAAATGCGTATATTTAAACCCAGTGTGGTGGTATTTGGAGGTGGAGACTTTGGGAGATGACTAGGTCATGATGCTGGAGCCCTCTTGAATGGGATTAGTGCTCTCATAAGAGAGACGCTAGAGAGCTCCCTTGCACCTTCCACAGCAAGAAGATGCCCTCTATGAACCAGCAAGTGGCCCCTCAGTCTGTGGTATTAAAAGTTATGGCTCCCCAAATGGCCTAAGACAAAGTCCTATGTATTAACTGTACGCCTACCCTAGAGAAATTCTGTTCAGGAGATTCGACCCTAAGCCACGCAGAAAGAATTTTATGCAGTTTTTTGGTTTTTGGTTTTTGGTTTGTTTTCCTTTTTTATTGCAATCCTCTATGTTTTTTTAAAAAAAATCTAAAAAAAAATTTAAAATCTATCTTGAAATAGACAATTTCGTTATTTTAATATTAAGCAATATTCAGTATATAAACTCTTAGAATTAAGTAGTTACTTAATAAATAGTTAATGAATGGAAAGAATCAAGCTGACCACTTAGAGCTGTACAAGGCTCTAAGGACATTTTTTTTTTTTAAAGGAATATTTTCTGTTCAATGGACAGAAATCATCAGTGTGTGCGGCTTAGAGCTGATTGAAGGGGCTCACCCTGGAGCAGGCTGTGCATGGGGCTGTTGTTAATCCTTTCCTCCCTCACATGGACATTTACAAACTTTCTATTTGTCTAAGACTATTGTGTTACTCTCTTAGCATAAGACTTCACACAATTTGACTTGTAACAAGTGCCAGTTGGAAAGCCCCCAAGCAAATTCTAATTGGCTGTAACAATTCCTTATTTGACCTTGCCCTTGCTCCTTTTGGAGATGATTTCAAAGCACCACCCCCCATGACCAAACCCAGGAGGGCTAGTTCATCAGAGGTTAGTAGAGTCTCACATGAATGTGGAAAGCATATACAGTTGGAAGGACATAGGGTTTGGAGTCAGACAAAACACAGTTTAAGTCCTGGCTATGCTATTTAATATAGCTGGGAATCTTGAAACAATTATATAACTTTTCCTACAAAATGGAAATAATAGTTATATTTACCTTGCAATGTCTTTGTAGAGATTAAAAATAATGCACGGAAAGTACTAGTAAGTGATTATTATAAATATGAAGAATACATATTCATTCAAACATATATAAAACTAACTTAAAATAATGAGTTTATTTCATCATGTAATAAAGATCATTACAATGTAAACCTCACAGAGTTGGAAGGATCACATTATTATGCGTATGTGTGTATGTATTATGTGTAGGAACATCACACACACTAAGATATGTATGACTTGATTATGAACACACACACATGCACGCATATACAAGGCCATTTTCTTATGGGTAACCCCTACCCAGTTCCCTACACCATGACCCTAAGACACCACATGAGTTCCACCATGCTCTTCTGCTCTCTTTTGCAGTTACAAACTCCATCTCAACAGGAATTTCTCATATTTTACATATAATTTCAAAGTTAGGGTAAATTGGCAAAGTAATAAAATGAATTCCTGTATCCCTTTTACTGAAATTCACCAACGACTCACATTCTGCACTTTTTGTCTTATCATTCCCTTTCTCCCACTCTATGTCTCCCTCTGAAACATTCGAGAGTAATTTCAATAGGAGGTACCATTTTCCCTGAAATGTCATTGTACATTTCCTAAGAACAAGAAAAAAGACATTCTCTTGTAATTCCCCATCATTTATGCTTCCAAACAGGTGCTCAGTAATTCCTTTACTTTAGAGACACTTGAGGGGAAGACCCTGGTCTGATTTGACCTGCATATTTCTGGCACACCGTAGTTCAGAATCTCCAAGGAGAGGGCCAAGGAGTCTCAGCATGTTTCCTTTTTTTTTGTTTTTTTAAGATTTTATTTATTTGAGAGATAGAAAGATAGTGAGAGAGAGCACGAACAGGGGTGGGGGGAGAGAGAAACAGACTCCCACTGAGCAGGGACCCTGATGTGGGGCTGCATCCCAGGATCCCGGGATCATGACCTAAGCTGATGGCAGACGCTTAGCCGACTGAGCCACCCAGATGTCCCTCAGCATGTTTCCAACCTGGGTTGCTCAGCTCTGAGGTTCTTTTTTTTTTTTTTTTTTAAAGATTTTATTTATTTATTTGAGAGAGAGAGAGAGTGAGAGACAGAGAGCATGAGAGGGAGGAGGGTCAGAGGGAGAAGCAGACTCCCTGCCGAGCCCGACGTGGGACTCGATCCTGGGACTCCAGGATCATGACCTGAGCCGAAGGCAGTCGCTTAACCAACTGAGCCACTCAGGCGCCCCCAGCTCTGAGGTTCTTAATACAAAGTGCTCACAATACACACCTCAGAGTTTCATCATTTTACTATGGCAATGCTGATACATTTTGTGGCTTTAGGTGGAAAGAGGTTTCAGAAGTAGAAATGAAATTCAGTTTTAAGAAAATAAAAAATATGTTTTTGCATCTACGATTTTATGTATATAAATTCATACCCACTCCACTAAGAACTAAACAGGAGCATAAATGGGTTTCTCCATTCTTCAAACGAAGTGAGTAGTTGGGAGGTTATGTGGGAAAGATTGGAAGTAGGGGAAAGTTCAGTTATTTGGGGATATTATTTTGAGGTTTTAGGACCTAACATTGAAATTAGGCATTTGAAGTTGCAAAGACAAGACATAGTGAACTTAGAGTAGTCATGAGGATATTCTAAGGACACATGGGAAAGGAAGATAAGAGCCTGAATTTGCATGTTGTCAGACCTCTCTCTTACCTTAACCAGCTTACCCAGACCTGTGGGGCTCAGCCCTAATGAGGCTTTGAACGGATTTCACTTGCTCACCACCTGGTCACTGTCACATAGTTGCAATGTGATGTCCTTAGTGTGATGCCTAGACATTGTTATATAGTCTCTGGACAATATAGGAAGAGGCCATGGGGATGTAGTAAGAAATTGAACCCAGAACTAAGAAGCTAAGTGATGTGATTTGCTAAAGGAAATATCTCCTTCTTATGCATAAATATGTTAACATTTCAGGGTAATGTGGTTAGCGTATAAAAGATTTGGTGGAACCTAATCTGGGCTTACTGCATCAAGGCAGAGCCTCACCCGGGACAGGTTGAATACCATCATTTCCAATCTAAACACTGTTCTCTTGAGGTACTGAGGAGAACACAAAAACCAAATACACCTAATATCATCTAGCAAGGCCAGTAGAAATGGGAGAGAGATATGGATAAGAGAAGGAAGCAAAAACATTATATGAGAGGTACTTTAGAACAAATTAATTAAATTTGTTCCATCAAGAGTTTTTAATATCCCCCCAATTTTTTTTATTTTTTATTGTTACGTTAATCACCATACATTACATCATTAGTTTTTGATGCAGTGTTCCATGATTCATTGTTTGCGTGTAACACCCAGTGCTCCATGCAGAATGTGTCCTCTTTAATACCCATCACCAGGCTAACCCATTCTGCCACACCCCTCCCCTCTATCCCCCCAAATTTAATGTGTTTTATTTCCAAAGTGGTAGAAGAACTCCTTAAAAAATTAATACATGCAAAGTAACTTGAAATACTGAGCTTCTTGGTTACATTTATTCTCACAAGTCATTCTTTTCTATCCTGGAATTCAAGAAGGGTTTTCATCAATAGCTATCATTTCTGTGGAGGATTTTGTGACATGGTAATATCACTATTTCCTGAGAGTACAAGAAGCATTATTATACAGTGTTTTGGCCAGGTTTCTCCAGGTCTGCTGAGACAGAAGAAGGAAAAACGGATTTGTCTGCCATATACGGTATTAAGTTGGATTTAGTAGCAACTCTGGGGCTCTAGGATTAGATTGTTTTCAAAATGAAAACACCATCTGTGAGAGCTGTCAATCAAGGGTTGAATTCATCCATTCATTCTAGGAAAATGTTGCCCTAATAATGTTGAAAGACACTAGAGAGGGAGGGTTCACAGTTGCTTTCATTTTCCTCTACACCCTTAAACAAAGTAGGTTTCCTCTGTGTATGTGAATATGGAAACTCTTTACACTGACATGGAACCAGGGGTCCGGAGTTTGCCAGAGTTGCCCAGAACTGTATACAGTAGGCACTCAGCAAGTGTTTGTAGAATCAAAATGATGAATCCATAATACTCAGAGTTCCTATCGGATTCATGTTTTCTCTGAAATGAGTTAGCAAAAGGAAATTTCCACAACAGATTTTTTTATAGTGACATATCCACATCCAAGAGTAGGCTTATGCCAGAGATTTTTCTCTGGACATATTAAGTATTTCATCTTAACTTTACATTTATATTTAGGTATGGTTTTCATTCTCCATGATTTATAATTTTGATATGAAATCTTGTAGAAATTTTTTATCTCACCTTTTTTTTTAATACCTCTAAAACCTCCTACATTGGATTTTGATAGAATTTTAAACTTCCTCTTATCTGCAAATCACATCCATGGTAATCATGATATTTCTTTTTATTATGGAGTCCAACCTTGAAAATCTTTAACTACTTTATCAATGCAATGTTGAATCAGATTATCTTCATTTTTTTTTCCAAAATGAGTAAGTAGATAAAAATAATGACAGATTCTGGAAACATGCTTATTATTTTATAAATGTTTATTGAACCATTTTATATTTTAAGTCAGGATTATTAATTTTGTCAAGGAAGAGGAAATATGGGTCAACCACTTAAAAAAGACACATTTTGAAATGTATGGTGGTGGTGTGTGTGTGTGTGTGTGTGTGTGTGTGTGTTGGAAATGTAGCAGTATATTAATCTTGGTTGACAGTTAGCTATGTAATTGTGTTTCTGAAGGCCAGCTTGAATTATCACTTCAGATCACAGCTATGTCACATTCAAACTGTTTGCAATAGAATGAGCTGTAGTCTAATGGCAAACAGAAGATCAAGAGATGCTCTTGGTCTTTGTCAGGATGCCACACTGCAGACTAAGAGAGGCAAATGGTGAACAGGTGAATGGTGCCTTCAGTACTCTTAGCCACAAAACCTGTTCCCTCCATCTCCTATCAGCATCCTTCCAATCACCTCACCACCAAGAGATATGCAGAAACTTGGTTTTATTTCTTAGGTGTTTGGTTATCAGGATGGAAGAAAACAACCCCAAGAAGATGATTCTTAATTATGGAATTTAAGGCATTTAGATACGAAAGTACAAATGAACTTAAGGGATATGGACTTTCTCTAAATTCTTTAAATAGCATCATATTCATGACCCATGTTTAGGATTAGTCTTAACGTTCTCTCACCAATAAATCGTATTCCATTCAGGTTACCATAATAAAATAAAACAGGCTGTATGACTTAGAAATGAGAAATGTATTTTCTGGAGGCTGGAAGTCTCAAATCAGGGTCCATAGGGTTTGGTGTCCGGTGAGAGGTCTCACCTGGCTTGTAGACAGAGATATTTGCTTTGTTCTCATATGGCCTTTCTTCTACATGCCTGGAGAGAGAAGAGCTCTTTGTTTCACTTTTAAGGGCACTAAATGTATCAGATGAGGGTCCCAATCTTATGAACTCAATTAACTGAATTACTTCCTTAGAGGCCCCATCTCCCAAAATAACCACACTAGAGGGGAGGGCCTCAACATATGAATTTGAGGGAAGACAAAACATCCAGTCCATAACAATTAACTAATTTTGTTTCTGTTTTATTAGGAGCTTGGTAGATTTTAAAGTAATTATTTCAATCACAGACTACATTTATGTTTTTTAGAACCTGTAACAGTCTAATTAACTCTATAAGAAATATTACCAGAAATATGATCTTATGGACACAAGAATTTTTGTTTATCACTTCAGACAATTATGGCTTTCTTGAAGTACACCCAAGGACATTCCCCCCACTCTGGTATCCACAGACTATATGTTAATAATATTCCAGATGACTCAGATTGTAGCATGGAACATTATAGAATATTAAGAACTATTCAGTAATTCAATACTGAAAAAGGAAAACTAAAACCCAAATAATGACTTCTTTAAATAACCTAATTAATCAACATTTGACCAACTGACATTAAAAAATGAGTCTTTCTTGGGCGCCTGGGTGGCTCAGATGGTTAAGCATCTGCCTTCAGCTCAGATCATGATCCTAGGGTCCTGGGATCAAGTCCCGCATCGGACTCTCTGCTCCTTGGGAGCCTGCTTCTCCCTCTGTCTCTCTCTCTCTGTCTCTCATGAATAAATAAATAAAATCTTTAAAAAAAATGAGACTTTCTGTTATAGATTCCCAAGATCCCATCCTGATGGAATCAATGAAGAGTGTGTGGTCATAAAAGAATCTTCTTGCATTCTGCTGGTGGTGCTGAACCAACCCTCATGTGGCAAGAATACCACAACTGGCCTAGTTGTACCTACAGAGGGCAATTTATCTGAAAGTATAGCCAGCAAACCCAATTTGATCTCCTTCGCATGGGAACGTTGTCATTTGTTTGCTAAAAGTGCACATTTTTAAAAAAAAATCTATTAACACTATGAAAAAATGTGCATGTAGTTCTTCTAGCATGTGCTATTTTTGGTAAAATGAGTCTTAGTTCTGTTATTTACCTTTTTGTTAATTTGCAGATATCTCTATAATAGTATAGTAGAAGCACAAAGTGTAGCAATACTGTTCTACTAATTAAAAATATATTAATCCATTTTACCTTTTGATTAATATGATCTGTAGTAAACATAGAGAACTATCATTGAGAGTTCGCAACTAAACATTGAGAACCATCTCAGTCTTTTCAAATTCATTATACAATTGACCCCAAGATAACATTTTGAGAGAGCCACTCATGAAAGAGAGAGCAAGCCTTTGATTTCATTCAAATTTCAGAAGATATGAGAAGAGTCTGCAGGACTTTATCCCTATGATAGACTTAACTGTGTATACAATTCCTATAATAGCTATATTAATTCAAAATAGATGACAGAAACAAATATTACAGAAATCTAATATTACTTGTAACAAATGAAGTAATTTTAAAAATGTTTACAAATGCATGTAATACTTACAGAAGGTTTAAAAAAAAATGGTGATGCCTTTGCATCTGTGAGGGGTGGGAGCCCTGGCTCCCTGAGGGAAGGAGCTCATTGTGTCTGGAATGAGTGATGTTTCCTGGATGGTCAGAATGCCTGGAATTGCTAGCATGGGACAGTGAGCTCATCCTTTGTTGGCCAGGGTTTTTGTCATTGTGCTTAATTTAGTCAGTATGACATCATTGTGTTTCTAGGAGTCAACCTCTGTAGTCACTGGCAAGTTTAGGATGGCCATTGCTCTGTCCATGCCTTGTCTATAAGAGCCCTGCTCCAGCCTCTCACATCCACTTATGGAAACTCATAGCAGTAATAATTTATAATATATAAGAAATTGTAATAAATTATGCCTGCACACAAGAAAATGAAAAACGTAATTTTCTGGGAGAAGTTCTATGGATAGGGAATTTTAATAGCTGTCATATGCAATGTCCTTGGAGAGGTAAGACTGCTTAGATTTTATTTATTACCAGGATCTCATGAGTGACTGAAGGGATCATACTTGGGCAAATGATCCCTTTGCCCAAATATGATCCTTTGGGTCCTTCAATTCTATTAAATAGTAGGAATCTCTGGAGATCTAGTAACCAGATCTGTAGGTATTTCATCTTGGTCCCCACTGCCTAATATAACAGGGATCTCCCCTACTCCAATTTAGTGCACTGAAATTCTCCAATAAAAGTGTTACATTAGTAGCTGAAAGGTCCATGGCCCTTGAGCCCCAAAGCTACCCCTGCAGCATTTTAACTTTTAAAGACTAAAGCCTCTTGTAAGGCATCATAGCCCTTGGTTCACAAATGAGGCTGGACATGGATCTCAGCACCATCATCACTAAGGTGCTACAGAACTTTAAGCAAACAGATCAGTTTATTTGAGCTTCAATTACCTCATCTCTAAAAGGAACTAAAGTGAGCGCCTGCCCCATAATTTTTTTCTGAGAGGATTAAATTAGAACATATCTGCGAGGCACTTAACAGATGCATGGCACAGAAATAGAGCTTAATAAAATTGCAATTATAAAATCAACCCAGTATGCATGTATGTGCATGCCAGAGTGTTATACTAAGGTTCATCACAACAAATTTTTTCTTGGTCACTGCATGGTCGTACATCTATTAGCTAGATTGAGTGATCAAGGGAAGACTGAGTTTGGCTGATCATTAGCAAAAAAGTAAAATCCATGCCCAGATAACTTTGGAACAGCTTGATAAAATCTATTCCCCAGTTGAAACTTTGGGAACATACTTCAATTTCCAGAAATTTTCTGAAATTCATCAGGTAATCACCTGAATGGTGAATCCTGAACCCCACATTATGCAGCTTCACATACTTTCCAACCTCTCATTTCCTGGTCCATTTGCAAAGAGGTGGAGTCCATGTGTCTGATTCTGGAAAATGGACTGTTACCCTAAAATGTCTTGCTATATTTTCCAGGTATTTCTCTTGTTCATGTGAAGTAAAAAATCATAGAGTTGGGGTACCAGGGTGGCTAGTCTGTTGGGCATCCAACTCTCAATTTGGGCTCAGGTCATGATCTCAGGGTCCTGGGATCCAGCCCCAGCTCAGGCTCTGCACTCAACAGGGAGTCTGCTTGAGGATGCTCTCTCCCTCTCCCACTGCCCTTGCCCCTGTTTTCATTCTCTCTCTGTATCTCAAATAAATAAATAAATCTTTAAAAAAGATCACAGAGTCACAAGATGGAAGGAGCTCAGGTGCCTGAATTTGCCACTTGGAAGAAAGGAATGAAAAACAGTTGATCATAAGCTGGCTTATGCATATTGACCACCTCAATGTTACTTGAAGGCATTTAAATTATCCTCACCATCCTTTCAATGATTTTGAGAGAATTTTCTTAATTGATGAAAACTTTGTATTTCCTTTATAAACTATTTTCCTGAAGCTAAGTTAAAAACTTTAATTATAATTAAGATATATAATTTCCTCAGGGAATAAATAGCTGACAAATCATTAAACTATGTGAGAACAGTATTGAATTATGTAGACAAATTTTGAAGAAAAAAAGTGTTTTGTATGTGGAAACCAGGAAGAAAAGTAAACATGAGCTTTTTTGATAACAGTGAAAATTAAAATCAGGGTCAAAGAGAAAGAGACTTCCAGATCCGAGGTCCCGTCCTGGTGTTCTAGTTAATTCTGTTACTTACATTAGTAATTTAACCTCTCAACTTCTCGATTCCAAATGGGTTAAACAGGAGTCTGGAGAGCTAAGACAGTTAAATGCAATAGAATGTAAAACAGCTTAGCATATAATAAGTATTCAATAAATATACCTTTCTGTTTCTTGTCCTTTCCTTGAGACAAGATTCCACCAGAAAATAGACAAATTACTAAAAACTTATAAGTAACAAAGTTATAATACAGTATAAAAGTAATGTTTGGGCGCAATTTTAATAAAATTAATCAGTTGAGTAATAAAATTAGAATCACACATAGCTCTGGCAACCATAAGGCCTATTATCTATTAGAGGCAGAAGTATTAGCAAAGTAATTACAAATAAGTGCATGAGAAACAGGCAGGGAATGATAAAAATCAAATTCAGGAAAATTTCACATGATCTAGGGATTTTTCTCTCATTTTGATATTTACACTGAAGACTGAAGAATACACACACGAAGGCCAGATATAATCATCTAACCCTTGTGAACAGAATGTGCACAGGCTCAGATTAGAGAGTGTGGTCTATCGGCAGCACTTAAGTTGGGCTGGGATGAAACAGGGGAAGAGGAAGGGTGTGAGCTCAGAGAGGCATGGTTTGTCAGGCAAGCTCACACAAGGTGTTGGGAGCGCAGTGAAGGGATTTGACGAGTGCTTTAAGAGCAATGGGAAGTCACATGTGGTGCACTGCGTAGTTGACTCTGATTCTTCACTTCTCTGTGTCCATGCCCTTTGCCAGGTAACTCTGTAGTGCCCATTTACTCTACCCCTTGGTTCAGCCATCTGACTTGCTTTGGAATAAGGTGAAAATAAAGAAATGCCCATTTCTGAAGCTGGACCCTAAGAAGCCTCACATGCTGCTTGCTGGACTCTCAAGCTTCTGTCAACACCATGCAAAATGAGCCCTGGACAGCCTCCTGGTCACAGTGGTGATGAATGGTACAGAGAGTAGATTTGTGCGAACTGAGCATTACCAGTTGAGCTGCCCTAGATGAAACTCAACCCAAAGAAGATCCCCCAGACCCTCACTCATGCATAAAGTGAACCAGTTGACCTGCACATACTTGAGACAAATAGCCCATGTTAGCAGAATTCATCCGAGCAAGCCATGTCTAGGTCAGCTACCCGCTACAGATGAGCAAATAATAAAATTGTACCCCCCTATGCTATGCTACTGAGGTCTTGAGGGTTTTCAGCATTCAGCAATAGCTAACACTAAAGGCTTTGAATCCAGACAGGTACAAACCTTTTGCACTTTTGGAAGATTAATTTTGATGCAATACCACAAATAAAATATAGGGGATACGATTACAGGCAGAAAAATCATTTAAGAGGAATTTGCCAGCCTATGTTTCGGAAGGAAGACTAGGGAGAGTTAAGTAGAGAGAAGTACATTGATTTAAGAGCTATTTGAGGCATAGAAAAAAAAAATCAAGGGCTTGATACAGTTTGTATATGATATGTTGACACTGAGGAATGATGAAAAACTTATTTGCAATGTTTACTAAAATGGTGGAGACTTAGGTGTAAAAGATTGATTCCAGAAGGGATGATGGAATTATAGATGGTTCCCTATATAAAATAGGAATAAATCAAATTATGCCGGGAAGGTTGTCATAGCAATGATTTTGGAATTGTGGCCTGAAGGACAGTTTTGAGAGTCATTCAAGACAAAATGGGAAGACATAAAAACGTCTATTGAGTTATGGATGAAGCTTGAACCAGGTGACGCTATTTTAAATATAACACCAAATCACTGATTGTGGTGTATCTTGATCTTAGGGGATGCATTTTGAGAACTTTGCCAGATAAGCATGTGCATGGGGAGTGGGAGGGGTCCCCTGTAGATACATCAACTATATAAAGGTCCTAACATATCTTTCTGAGCTTGGTGTAGAAAATCTTGTTGAAAATATGTTTAGCTTCTAAATATATCCCAGACTTATGTCCCTGATTAGATAAGCAAAATTATGGACAAATTTGGACCCAGTTACCTCAGCCTGGACTGGTCGATCTGTGTCCTTAAAAACAGTGTTTCTCAACCTCAGTACTATTTTTTTTTTTTTAAGATTTTATTTATTTATTTGCGAGAGAGAATGAGAGAGAGCATGAGAGGGGCGAGGGTCAGAGGGAGAAGCAGACTCCCCACTGAGCAGGGAGCCCGATGTGGGACTCGATCCTGGGACTCCAGGATCATGACCTGAGCCGAAGGCAGTCACTTAGCCGACTGAGCCACCCAGGCACCCTCAACCTCAGTACTATCGACATTTGTTGGGGTTAGGCTGTCCTGTGCATTTTAGGATGTTTAGCAACATCCCCGGCCATTGCTCACTAAATGCCTGTGGTAACCCCCCTGTTGTGACAACCAAAAACAGCTCCAGACATTGCCAAGTGTCACCCTGTGGGGCAACATGGCCCATGATGGAGAAAAACTGCTTAAGAGGGTAGGTGATTTTCTAATGTTTACAGTTAAATGACCAAGTAGATATTTGAGAAAGTGTATCAAAACCATGGTAATAATATTGTTATATGTTGTCTATTACTGTTTAGTGAATGTTTATTTTTTGAAGTGTCAATACAAAGTAACTTTCTGGGGCAATGAAAATGTTCTGTATTTCGTTTGAGGTGTAAGTTACATGAATGTATACATTTGTCAAAACTTACTGAAATGAATTCATGTGATCTGTGCATTTTACGATACATACCTATGCTTCAAAACTTAAAAATAAAACTTCATTAACAGTCAAGATAAACTTGAAAGTTGATCTTTCATTTTAAGCAGGAAAATGTGATACAACTTGACCAAGTGCATTCTTGTGTTACAATGTTTTACCTAATGTTGTTTACTGTATGTTTAATATACTATATTTATAAAAGTTGTTTAAATGCTTTTGAAGATTTTGTTGATTATATATGTAAATTTTCCTGGTCAGGCGTGTGAAATTGCTAATAAGAATACTTAAATTCATAAATATAGTTTAATATATTAAAGGGAATTGAATTAACTAGGTTTTAAAACATTTTAAACGGAGTTTAGTCTGTTCAACTTAGGTTAACTGAACCTTACTCCAAGCATAAGTAAAGGTGGTTTTTAATTCCCTAGGTTAAAATAGAATGCATAGCAATTTACAAAAGTTGAAATTTAAAGGTTAGAGGTGCCTGTATTTTTAAATTTTTAACTTTAATAAATTGAAAATTAACATCAAATCCAATAACTCTAAATAGTTCTTTGTTGGCACATGGGAAGCATAAGTCAAGGACAAAACCAAAAGAAGCTTTAAATTAACAAAGACAAAAACACTCAAGGACACCAAACAGACATCACCGAAGATGCAGTGAGACAGCCCAGGGAGCAGCTCATGGAATCCAGGGAAGAGTGTGCAGAAGAGGACATTGTGGCCAGTGAGTGATGGGAACATCAGAAGAAAGCAGGGAGAGAAGAACTCTCGTGATGCAGAACATGGTGCCTTGCTGAAAGCCCTCTAATAGAGCACATTTCAAGTGAGAAAAGAAATCATCCCAGAAATGGAATAAATAAATTTCCAAGCCAATTACCTTTTCTGTCATTTTTAAAATATATGCCATACCCAGTTCAAAATAATAGTAAACTTTATAATCGACAACCACTTGTTAATAACCCTACAAAACCAAAGGAAAACTCTATATCACTTTGCCACAGAATCAGGAATAAGTTGTTTTCAGAAATCCCATAACTTAGTGACTACTTGTGACACCAAAATGAAAAATGGGTTTGCCTAGTAAACATTGAGCTTTAGAAAAAAATGTTGACTCCCATAAAACTGATTTCCAAATAAAAATAGAAGTTAAAAAGCAGGTAGATAAAAAAAACCTGTCATACTGATACCCAATTCTTCATGTTTGAATGTAACAGAGAAGTTAGTAAAGTCTGTCTATATACCTATCACCTAATCTATGTATGTGTGTGCGTATGTATGTAACACGTGCATATCTATCATCTATCTTTTTTTAAAATATTTTATTTATTTATTTATTTGAGAGAGAGAGAGTGTGAGAGGGCATGAGAGGAGAAAGGGTCAGAGGGAGAAGCAGACTCCCTGCTGAGCAGGGAATCAGATGTGGGACTCAATCCAGGGACTCCAGGATCATGACCTGGGCCGAAGGCAGTCGCTTAACCAACTGAGCCACCCAGGCGTCCCATCATCTATCTTGACAGTGAATTTACCAAAAATAATTATATGCATGGAGGAAGTATCAAGCCCCATCAGTCCTTTATCCCACCAAAATACTTGTCAAGGGCTTTGTTTAGAGTAACAGGTATCAAATTCAGGTTTGACATCAATAACTGTTTGAAATTGAGCAAGTTGCTTAAATTCTCTAAACACTGATTTCTTGACCTGTTGAATACAGTTCACCTGTGGGGACTTGGGTACTAAGGGAGGTGATCTTCATACAATGCTAAGTTTAGGACAGTGCCTCCCAGCCTGTGACATAGAATCCCCCAAGGACCTGCAATGCAGATGCCTAAACCCCACACCCGACTTTGATGTTCATTTGGTCTCAGAACAGACCTACGCACAGTTTTCCTGTATTCATTTTTGTTTTAAAATTTTCTCCAGGTGTTTCTGATGCAGTGAATAGACACAGCTTAATAGGAAAACTAGTATGTAGTACATTCTGAGTAAGTGGCAGTTATCATCATCATCATTATTAACTGTAACACCTGAATTCTGAATGGAATTTTTTACAGCTAAAGAACTGATATTGACCATGGCAACAAAAAGTAGTCATGAAGACAAATGCAAAGAAATCACTGATTTTAAAAGGTATTATAAACTTCCTATTATAAATAAAATCTTTATTTTTCTATGATAGTGGTAGATGGGGTGACAATTCTATCCATCACCATAATGTCAATTTGGAGAGCCAGAGGGACTATCAGATTGTGTCTTCCAGATGAATGGCTATAATCAGAATTTAAATCCATGTAATTTTAATTAAATTCAGCTTTATATAAAAATGTTGCATTTGAGAAAATGACTATTAGACGACACTTCTCAAAATATCAGTTATTTTAAAATGTACCTAAGGGGCACCTAGGTGTCTCAGTCGGTTAAGCAACCAACTCTTGGTTTTGGTTCAAGTCAGGATCTCAGGGTGAGAGTGAACCTTAAGTTGGGGTCACGCTCAGTGTGGAATTGGCTTGAGGTTCTTTCCCTCTCCCTCTTTTCTGCTCTCTTCTCCTCCCCATGTGCTTGCATACTCTTTCTCTCTCTCTCTCTCAAATAAATGAATAATGTTTTAAAAATTAAAAAAATAAAATGTACCTATTCAGCCATAATGAAAGTTTTAGTGTTAATAAAAAACAATAAAGAAATAGCATTGTTCTATGCTACTTAATAGCAATTTATGTACAGTCGACCCTTGAACAACATGAGTTTGAACTCTGCGGGTCTGCTTATATGTGTATTTTTTTTAAATAAATACAGTGCAAAAGTTCATTTTTGTTTTTGTTTCACTAGCCTTTGGAGATGTATCTTGAAAGAAGTTGCTGTGGCCGATGTCAAAGAGGTTACTGCCTATGTTCTCCTCTAGGATTTTGATGGATTCCTTTCTCACATTGAGGTCTTTCATCCATTTTGAGTTTATCTTTGTGTACGGTGTTAGAGGATGGTCAAATCTCATTCTTCTGCATGTGGCTGTCCAATTTTCCCAGCACCATTTATTAAAGAGACTGTCTTTTCTCCATTGCATATTTTTTCCTGCTTTGTCAAAGATTATTTGACCATAGAGTTCAGGGTCCATATCTGGGTTCTCTATTCTGTTCTATTGGTCTATATGTCTGTTTTTGTGCCAGTACCATGCTCTCTTGGTGATCACAACTTTGTAATATAGCTTGAAATCGGGCAACATGATGCCCCCAGCTTTGTTTTTCTTTGTCAACATTTCCTTGGCAATTCGTTTTTTTTTTATGATTCTACACAAATTTTAGGATTGTTTGTTCCAGCACTTTGAAAAATGTCATTGGAATTTTGATAGGGATGGCATTGAATGTATAGATTGCTCTGGGTAGCACAGACATTTTAACAATGTTCATTCTTCCCATCCATGAGTGTGGAATGTTTTTCCATCTTTTTGTGTCTTCTTCAATTTCTTTCATGAGTGTTCTGTAGTTCCTAGAGTATAGATCCTTTACCTCTTTTGTTAGTTTTATTCCAAGGTATCTTGTGGTTTTTGGTGCTAGTAAATGGAATCATTTCTCTGATTTCTCTTTCTACAGTTACATTGTTAGTGTATAAGAAAGCAACTGATTTCTGTGCATTTATTTTGTATCCTGCCACATTACTGAATTGCTGTATGAGTTCTAGTAATTTGGGGGTGGAGTCTTTTGGGCTTTCCACATAAAGTATCATGACATCTGCGAAAAGAGAGAGTTTGAATTCTTCTTTGCCAATCTGAATACCTTTTATCTCTTTTTGTTGTCTGATTGCTGTTGCTAGGACTTCTAGTACTATGTTGAACAATAGTAAGGAGAGTGGGCATCCTTGTCGTTTCCTGATCTTAAGGGGAAGGCTCAGTTTTTCCCCATTGAAGATGATATTTGCTGTGGGTTTTTCATAGATGGATTTTATGAACTTGAGGAATGTTCCCTCTATCCCTATACTCTGAAGAGTTTTAATCAGGAAAGGATGTTGTATTTTGTCAAATGTTTTTTTCTTCATCAATTGAGAGGACCATATTGTTCTTCTCTCTCCTCTTATTAATGTGTTCTATCACATCGATTGATTTGTGAATGTTGAACCACCCTTGCATCCCAGGGATAAATCCCACTTGGTCATGGTGGATGATCCTTTTAATATATTGTTGGATTCTATTAGCTAGGATTTTGTTGAGGATTTTGGCATCCATATTCATCAGGGATATCGATCTGAAATGCTCCTTTTTGATGGGGTCTTTGCCTGGTTTAGGGATTAAGGTAATGCTGGCCTCATAGAATGAGTCTTCATCAAGATAAAAAGCTTCTGCACAGCAAAGGAAACAGTCAACAAAACAAAGGGGCGACGCACAGAATGGGAGAAGATATTTGCAAATGACACTACAGATAAAGGGCTGGTACCCAAGATCTATAAAGAACTTCTCAAACTCAACACCCCAAAAAACAAATAATCAAGTCAAAAAATGGGCAGAAGACATGAACAGACACTTCTCTGAAGAAGACATACAAATGGCTAACAGACACATGAAAAAGTGTTCATCATCATTAGCCATCAGGGAAATTCAAATCAAAACCACATTGAGATACCACCTTACACCAGTTAGAATGGCAAAAATTGACAAGGCAAGAAACAACAAATGTTGGAGAGGTTGTGGAGAAAGGGGAACCCTCTTACACTGTTGGTGGGAATGCAAGTTGGTACAGCCACTTTGGAAAACAGTGTGGAGGTGCCTCAAAAATTTAAAAATAGAGCTGCCCTATGACCCAGCAATTGCACTACTGGGTATTTACCCCAAAGACACAGATGTAGTGAAAAGAAGGGCCCTATGCACCCCAATGTTCATAGCAGCAATGTCCGCAATAGTCAAACTGTGGAAAGAGCCGAGATGCCCTTCAACAGATGAATGGATAAAGAAGATGTGGTCCATATATTCAATGGAATATTACTCAGCCATCAGAAAGGATGAATACCCAAGTTTTACATCAACATGGATGGGACTGAAGGAGATTATGCTAAGTGAAATAAGTCAAGCAGAGAAAATCAATTATCACATGGTTTCACTTATTTGTGGAACGTAAAGAATAGCATGGAGGACATTAGGAGAAGGAAAGGAAAAATGAAGGGGGGAAATCGGAGGGAGAGAGATGAACCATGAGAGACTATGGACTCTGAGAAACAAACTGAGGGTTTTAGAGGGGAGGGGGATGGGGCGATGGGTTAGCTCAGTGATGGGTATTAAGGAGGGCACGTACTACATGGAGCACTGGATGTTATAGGAAAACAGTGAATCGTGGATCACCACATCAAAAACTAACGTTGTATTGTATGGTGACTAACATAACATAAGAAAATAAAAAGAACCACAAGTGTGAATCTGACCATGACATTGGTTATGGAGAGGCTGAGACCCACACAAAGCTGGAACTTCCCTTCCTGAAGGAACAAAGTGGCTCTCACCATTTCTGACCATTGACTTCATTGTTCAATTCCAGGCACAGACCATAAACATCACAATTATTGGCCAGTCACCCCATGGGACACAACTGCCTCACGTGGAATAAGGGGCTAACTTGGCAATGAACTTTTCTCTCTGGACCTACAGGCTCCCTTCCTTTGCAAAGTCCCTCAGGTCAGGACCTTTCCATCCCACCCCTACTGTGGGGCAGGTTCACAAATCTATAGCAGCAGATGGGATGATGTCACACTGTGCACTCCATCATGGACCCCAGTCTCCCAGATGGCTGTCTAGGAGAGTTCCCTCCCTCCCTCCACAGTGTCATGTAGGATGGTCCAGAATGTCAGGTGGATGGAGACCATAAATACAGTTCCTGTGCTTCACACATTCACCCTCCTCCTCCTTCTCTCTCCTCCTGTCAATCACTAAACTTTCTAACACTTCTAGATCCTTGCCCTTTCTGTTTTTTTTTTTTTTTTTTAAAGATTTTATTTATTTGACAGAGAGAGACACAGCGAGAGAGGGAACACAAGCAGGGGGAGTGGGAGAGGGAGAAGCAGGCTTCCCGCTGAGCCGGGAGCCTGATGCGGGGCTCGATCCCAGGACCCTGGGACCATGACCTGAGCCGAAGGCAGACGCTTAATGACTGAGCCACCCAGGCGCCCCAGATCCTTGCCCTTTCAAAATGTAATACAATCTCAATGATAAGAATGAGCCTTTTATATGTTTTTCTTCCCTAAGAAATGTGTATTTAAAATTCATGTATATTTTTTGACTCAAGAATTACTTTCTTTTAGATTTTGAGAAATATACCACTCTATGA
The DNA here is from genome assembly GCF_011800145.1 of Mirounga leonina. NCBI lineage: Eukaryota > Metazoa > Chordata > Mammalia > Carnivora > Phocidae > Mirounga > Mirounga leonina. The sequence goes on from NW_023270498.1 coordinate 6,069,529, forward strand.
ATATAAAACATATCAGAGGACATCTTTGTTACCTCAAGTCTTGGTCATTATATAAAAAGCTGATATAAAAATCAGTGTGCAGATTTTTGGTTGCTTTCATGTTTGGTGTTATGTATAGAGTTTTTATAAACATTCAAAAATAAATAAATAAATAGAGTGCAATATTGCAAATGTATTTTCTCTTACGATTTTCTTAACATTTTCTCTTCTCTAGTTCACTTCATTGTGAGAATGCAGTATATAATACATATAACATGTAAAACTGTTGATGTTATTGTTAAGGTTTCTGGTCAACAGTAGGCTATTAGCAGTTAAGTTTTGGAGGAGTCAAAAGTCATACTGAGATTTTTGACTATGTGGGAACTTGCAACCCTAATGCCAGTGTTGCTCAAGGGTCAACTGTACTGTATATTCCCAGCCGGAGAGGATGTACCATTCTATCTGTATTGTAACTAGTGCTTATACGTTAGAAACAAATGAAGAAAATGAGAAATGTAGTGTTTTAGGGTAATCAATGAAATAGTTAAATTCACTGCAAAGCACATGAATTATTAAGTATTTTTGAATTATCATTGCCCTGAGGTTTCTCAAAGTTGCTGAACTTTCTCACATTTTATAAATCCTCAAGACTTCATTTGCAAAATGTGGCATTTCTAATAAACAGCCTTCAGCACATATTCTGAGACCATGCAGATGCCTGACCGGCTCTCCACCGCTGATGAGGACACTTGACATTTCATCAAGGAGGCATTTGAGGACCAGGTAGAAGCTCGCTGGAAATGTAAGGGCCATCAGATGCTGAGAAAGCCACTTGGAATTGATTGATCCCACTAAACAGCTTCCATTCTAGGCTCCTGACAGGACCTGGGCATTTCCTATCGCTTCCTTCATTCCATTTTTCTATGACAGTTTTCAGTTTTGTTGTGAGGAAAAGAATAAGTTTCTGAAAAGACTTAAATAAGTTAAATTTCTCATTACAATTTTACCTTTCTGCTGGCACATTATTTAAAGTTGCTAGTATTCTACTGTTTAATACAACAGGGAGAAAACATCTTTATGGTTTAATAATAACTTCAGTAGTCATTGCAAAATCATGCCACCCATTTCTCCTTAATATTTGGGGCATAGCGGAAGGAAACACCGCATATTTGAAGGCCGTTCATCTCCACAGTGACATTCACCAGAAGCTCTCATCTCAGTATTTCACTAACTGGTTAATTGATATATATACACCTCTAATTGTGGCACCAGAAATCCATTTTGGGGAGATAATTTGTTCTCCTCTGTATATACAGTTGACCCTTGAACAACATGGGTTTGAACTGCGGGGGTTCACTTACACATGGATTTGTTTCAATAACTATATATACAGTGCTGTCAATGTATTTTTTCTTATGATCTTCTTAACATTTTTTCTGTAGCTTACTTTATTGTAAGAATACAGAAAATAATACATACAAAATACACGTTACTCACTTTATGTTATCGGTAAGGTTTCTGGTCAATAGTAAGCTAGTAGTAGTTAAGTTCTTGGGGAGTCCAAAGTTATAATTGGATTTTCAACTGTGCTGGTGGTCAGCAGCCCTAACCTGTGCATTGTCCAAGGGTCAAGAGTACATGTCGTTCTCTCCTTGTACCTTGCCTCTCCGAAGTTGGGATCAAGACTTTGTTTTTTTTTTTTTATTTTTGCTTTTGTTTTTACCACGTATGTAGTCTTACTTGGCATGTTTCTTTTTTTTAATTATGTTATGTTAATCACCATACATTACATCATTCGTTTTTGATGTAGTGTTCCATGATTCATTGTTTGTGCATAACACCCAGTTAAAACTTTGTTACCGAAGACTGTTTTTCAGAACAGACCCAGATTTCTAGCATATCTTTATAACCCTTTCCCACAAACTTCCTAATTTTTTCCATCTTTATAGTAACTGCATTTTTAATGTTGCCTTATTTTAAATGGACTTAAATATATGACAGAGGTTTGCATTTTAATTAAGGATTTTCTAAATTACAGACTTTTTGGAAAATTTTACTGCAATTCAGAAAAAGTATAAGGCAGCTGCTTGGTACAAGTGTGAATTTTTTTTTTTAATTAAAAGAGCAAAAACATTTTTCTTGATACTAATTTTTTGCCTTCGTTTATGTTCTGAAAAATGGGCCTGAAAAGAGTAGCTTCCGCCTAGCTTTGCTATGGTTAATGAACTTGGTCAATGACAAGCCCAGAGCACAGAGAATACTCAATACACATTAGCCGCTACGATGGCGATCCAGTAATAAGAATGCCAGATGTCTTCACATCGAATGTCATTATTTACATTTCCCATATCAAAAGGAGGAAACATTATTCCCACACCTGCCACTTGCCTTCTTCACTCTCTCAGAACATCATGTACTAAGTCACCGGCTTGCTTGTTTATATTCTCAAACTCTCATTAGAATAAAATAAATGGTCACATTGGCGCCAGCCTCGTCCCTCTCCTGAGCTACCGAGGCCTCACGGCGGCCCAGGAACTGCTTAGTTAAATCTCCACATACCTCCATATTTTAGTAAACCATCAGATGTTTACTCCATCTCCACATACCTCCATATTTTAGTAAACCATCAGATGTTCCTTCAGCCAGTGTTTTTTGGAATTGAGGTTGGCTGTTTCTTATCCAAGTATGAGCATGAAGCAGTAAATAAGGCAGGTGAGGCGCTGCTCTTATGGAACTTCCACTTAGTGGACAGAGAACTCAGTGAATAATAAATCAGATTGTGTTAGCTGGAGCCTGGGGCTATGGTGGAGTGGAGAGGGTCTCAGACAGAGTTATGGGACCATCCCCATGGTTGCACTCACTCTTCTGGGCCACAGCTTGCTTTTTAGATTTCTCAGGTATAAGGAAGAGACCAGCCCATCTTTCAAGCCCCAGGGGACATGCATAAGCTGTGGCTCCTAGCCCATTCCTAAACTATGAGTTGGGGGACTCACCACTCATGAATGAATTTCTGCAAAGACTACCCCCAGTCTCCCATTCTCCTGAATTCATGAGGGTCTAAGAATCAAAAAGCCAGATTTCGTCCTTTTGCTTGTAGTCCTGCAAGGAGGTCTCATGCCTCGTTTTGCTATAGAAAAGTAATTTGTGTCAATCATCTTAGAAATTCACTTAAGAGGCTCCCAGGTGGCTCAGTCAGTTAAGCGTCTGCCTTCAGCTCAGGTCATGATCTCAGGGTCCTGGGATCGAGTCCTGCATTGGGCTCCCTGCTCAACAGGGAGTCTGCTTGTCTCTCTCTACACTTTCCCCCTGCTTGTGTGCTTTCTCTCTCTCAAATAAATAAGTAAATCTTAAAACAAAAAGAAATTCAGTTAAAACTGAGGCAGAAAGAGCACAATTTTTGCCTCCTGTTACATTGGCATTGGCTGTCCCTATGGACCTTATAGAGGAAGCAAGTCACTCTGGCCAAAGAAAGAGCCATTTCCTGGGAAACTGCAGACAGAAACAGGCTGTTTCTCTTACTCCTTTTGTTTTTGTTTTTGTTTTATTTTGCTTTGTTTTGTAGTGCAAAATAATGAACAGCCAACAGCAGATGAATTGTGGTTTAAAGTGCGAGGTATACAGAAGAAGTTTGTACAACTCAGATAATTTAAAAGAAGACTTTCTCAGACCTAGTTTTTTTCCCAGGGGAAGGTTTGTTTAACCTCTTTTTTGAGGTACAGATGGAAATTAATACCAATGTCTCACACATACTTGCAGTTGATCCAGAATTAGGCATAGCCCACTTTCATTCTAATCTCTATGTGCTTCTTGCATATTTACTTCACTTTTTTCCAACCACCCATACTGCTTCGTAAGGTATCTAGGGAAAAAGTGCAAGACTTTTCTCTCCCTCTCTCTCTCTCTCTCTTTTTTTTTTTTTGCTTTAGAGGTGTGTCTAGAACAGTCCCTGCTGACTATTGCTATCAACAACAACATTTCAGGTAAGCAGAATCCTGTTTGAATTTTGCAGGTAATGCATGACAAAAAATCAAGTATCTGGAAATTTCTAGGAGCTAAAATAAATTATCCAAAACCATAGCAGTATCCCCGTAGGTGCTGACTCCCTGATTCCCTTTTCCAGGGGCTGAGCTGGGTGGAATGCAGTCAACACAAGGGAGCAAGGGCGCTTCTTCAGACATTTAAGTGTCTTATTGCTACATTGGCTAAAACTAAAATTCGGACCCTAACATCATGGCCATCAAGGGATACTCAAAGCAAACATAAAAAAAAAAACTATGCTTTCCACATGAAAACGTTTGAAGAGTATTATTGTACAATGTATAAAAATTCAATCCATAAAAATTTAAGAAATGTTTGCACTGTTTTAGCATGACTTGTTATAATTTATGTGTCATGTGAATTGCATTAATTTAAGTGCAAAGAAGGAAAAAATAAAATACTTGGAGACACCTAATAAGCATATGGCGGGATTAAGAATGAATCCATTAGGGGAAAACCAGTAGATTTCACCAGCTGGAAATCATGATTTGTGAAGATTATAGTGATGTAGACATTAAACCTAAATAGGGATATGATCATGGAGGGATGTATGCAGACACAGAGTTTGGCTTTTCAATTTTTTACCAGTGGAGTTCTATATCCAATTTGACACATTTGTATGCTCCAACACCCACGGTATCATCAAACACCTGCTTCTTGGTGAGGAGTTCAGAAGCTCTTACTATTTTCTCTAGTAGGCAAAGTCTGGCTTCTCTTTGTCCTCATTTCCTCTGGACTGAGTGATAGGTTTCCAAGTTAATCTGGACTATAGGATTATTCAGAATGTGTGCACTTATTTTTTTTAAGATTCATTTATTTATCTGAGAGGGGCGAGGGGCACAGGGAAAGGGAGAGAAACAGAATCTCAAACAGACTCCCCGCTAAGCATGGGGCCATACCTGGGGCTCAGTCTTATGACCCTGCGATAATGACCTGAGCTGAAATCAAGAGTTGGGTGCTTAACTGACTGACCCACCCAGGAGCCCCAGAACATGTGCTTATATAATTCTGAATCACTATGTTATCATTTTTACATATTTACACTCTTACTGCAAATTATTACATTGGTATAACATTTATATTTCTTAATGTTAACCAAAGCATGCTATTTATTGAAATTTGGACAATAGACAAGTATTGACAAGAAAAAAGATATAAAATTCTAACAACCTGAAATGAATATCAGCATTTTGATGCATTTCCTAATGTTCTTTTTTCTATGCATATAGGTACATAGATTTATTTTATTATAAAATTGAAATCATACCATATATACAATATTTATTCCTTGTTGTAAGTTATATAATTCCTAATTATTGTGCTAAAATAATAACAATGCAACAGATACTATTATATGTCAGTCTTGTGTATCTCTGATTACTATTTAGAAGTATTTATCTGTGATGTCATTAGGAAAAAACTGTAACAATTTTATTACTTTTAGTACAACTAGCCAAATACATTTCAGAAAGGAAGGGCTCTGGGAAAAAACACATTTCCATTTTAAAGTCATCACTTCTGGAACTTTACATTTCCCAGGAACGGACTGTGAAGGTAAAGAACCCTGCCCCAGGGGCTTGCTGTGTTCCACGGGAACTCCAAAAAGAAAATGAAACTACATTCTAATCATCAGAAACTGTCAGGGAGGGAAGGAAGGCTATTTTAGAACACACCATGAAATAAATGAGTTTTCATGAATGGATAGACATCATTTCCCTTCACATTCCAAGGATAGCCAGTGATGCAGAGCTGAGCTTGCACACTTTGGGCAGGGAGGCACTGACTTTTGGATGTTCCTGGGCAGTAGTCTCCTTGTTGGCAAGACTCTGTGCCTGACCTGGTTGAGGACTCATTCCATTAGTCAAAATAATTAGCTAAAGGAAAATTCCATGGAGTCTGTCCCTGAAAGGCTCTGTGAAATCATGAAGTAATAGAAAGAGCCTCTGGCTGACTGCCTCTGAGCAAAGTCTGCCGTGCCCATCATTTAAAACCAATGAGAAACTCAAGGTAGAAATGTAGCTGCAGACAAAATCCCACATTTCTGAGCATAGCTTCTGTCAGTCCTTTCTTCCGTCCTCAAGGTTCAGACACTGCAATAAGTTGGAGTTTCCCTGAGTTTCTGGCTCTTTTCAGCTTCTCTCTATGATATGTTTCTCTAAATTTCTTATTTTTACTCCATTCCCTCCTAAATCTGTCACCCAGCTTGGTACTTGGTGTCATAATTATCAAAGCAGAAACTGGATGGAGAACCCCATTCCTCTTTGTCCTCTCCCCACTTTACTGGCCATCTTACCTTCAGGCAGATCCCAAGTTGTCTCTAACACCACTTTGACCAGACATATCTGGACCACCTTTTCTACCGGAACTTCCAAGATGACCTCCCGCCTGATCACCAAGATTCTGTTACAGAAGCTGCCAGTGTATTTTCCAGAGGGAACAGTGACAATTAACTTATATATTTGTTCATCTGTTGCTTAATATATTCCAGTGGCTTTTCCTTGCATTTCTAACAAGACCCATTTTTCTTTCAAAAACCATATCTGATCCAGACTCTGAAAACATATAGAACCTCCTCTCCTTCCCAACCCTTCAGACTTCCCCTGGGTCTCGGGGCTTCAGCACAGACTCTGTTTTGCCTGGAATCCCCGCCCCATGGACGATTCCTCTTCCTTATCTGTTTCTGAGCAAGTTCACCTCCACAGAGTTGAATGGAATTACCCTTTAGTCTAATTCTATCTTTATTTTTCCCTTAGTATTTACAAAAGTTTTTTTTTTTTTTTTCTCTTTACTTCTTTCTGTGTCACCCTCTCCATGCTTTATGGGATAAGTCTTTGTCAATTTTTCCCTGAAGCCTAATACATAATAGAAATTCAATTCATACATGACACAATATATCTTTATTGAATGAAATGCTGCATCAGTAAACTCTTAGAGCTTTGACTTTGATAAAGTACATTTTCATATTATTGACATTTAAATCTATCTTAATGTTTCCTGCTAAGTTTAAAAAACTGAAGTAACACAGAAAAGAAAGTTAAAGCCAAAACAAAGTAAAAATCGTCTTATCATCAGAAATAACCATCATTAACTTTTGGTGAATATCTTTCCTGACATCTCTCTTTAGAATGATTCACATATTTCAGGAAATAGAGCGAGGCTTATACTGAATATTTATTTCAATATAATCTATTAAATTTATTTTTAATTTGTTCTCACAAAAGAAAATGAACTGAAGTCAGACTGAGGGACTTGAATGACTATCGAAAGTGTCTGCACCATAAAAATATATTGTCCAGGGCGCCTGGGTGGCTCAGTTGGTTAAGCGACTGCCTTCGGCTCAGGTCATGATCCTGGAGTCCCTGGATCGAGTCCCGCATCGGGCTTCCTGCTCGGCAGGGAGTCTGCTTCTCCCTCTGACCCTCCCCTCTCTCATGTGCTCTCTCCCATTCTCTCTCTCTCAAATAAATAAATAAAATCTTTAAAATAAAAAAAAATATATATATTGTCCGGAGAGTCATCTGTTGTTAACAAAAATATTTGAAAGCAATAAAAATGGGGAATAGTGGTCAGATGAAGGATTCATTATATCAGAAGACAGATGCAAATATTATATAGTAGAAACTGAAAAAAGTTACATTTTCAAATTTTGAAGAAACACAGCCAGAATGAAAAGAAGGAAACCTTACAGAGAGATCTGACTAGAACAGGAGATAGAGAGAGACACAGAGAATAAACGGGAGGAAGCAGGCACAGTTGTGAAATGGTTTGCATTCTGTTAATGACAAGGAGGATAGCCAATAACAGTGGCTAAATGTATCCTAAATTTTCTTTGTTTAGTTGGATTTAATCATTGGATTTTTTAAATTGTTGTTATGTTAATCACTATACATTACATCATTAGTTTTTGATGCAGTGTTCCATGATTAATTGTTTGCATATAACACCCAGTGCTCCATGCAGAATGTGCCCTCCTCAATACCCATCACCAGGCCAACCCATCCTCCCACCCCCCTCCCCTCTAGAACCCCATTCGTCCTTCAGAGTCCATCGACTCTCATGGTTCGTCTACCCCTCCGATTTCCCCCTTTCATTCTTCACCTCCTGCTATCTTCTTCTTTTTCTTTTTTAACATATAATGTATTATTTGTTTCAGAGGTACAGATCTATGATTCAACATATTTTTAAAAGGTACTTTACTCTTATTTTCCCCCAAGGTTGGTTCGTTTGGTTGGTTTAGTTTGGTTTGAATGTTTGAGAATGTCTGTACCTTTGTTATGCTGGCTGGGTATAAAATGTGGGTCAAACTCATCCTCAATATGTGGCTAGGTTTTCTTCTGATACTAAAAATTGCTGTGGAGAGGCGCCTGTGTGGCTCAGTTGTTAAGCATCTGCCTTCGGCTCAGGTCATGATCCCGGGGTCCTGGGATCCATCCCCGCATCGGGCTCCCTGCTCGGCAGGAAGCCTGCTTCTCCCTCTCCCACTCCCCTTGCTTGTGTTCCCTCTCTCACTGTCTCTCTCTCTGTCAAATAAATAAAATCTTTAAAAAAAATTGCTGTCAAGAAATCTAGAAGTTGATTCTATTTTATATGCAGCTTTCTCTTTTGGTCTGGTTGCCCAAAGAATTATTCCTGTAATTTCGAAATTAAATCATTTAAATATTACTCAGGCTAGGTGGAGTTTTTTGTTGTTGTTTTTTAGGGAAATTTTTTCTTGTGCTCATTCCATCTGCAGATTTAACACTTTCTTCATATTAGAAGAATTATCCTGAATTAATTTTCTGTAGTCCACTTTGTGAGTTCTCTATATTATCAATCATTTATACAGCAGTATGATGATAGCAGATTTTAAAAATGGGAATCCATGGTTATAGAATTCTTGAAAATGTAAGCATTCAGAACAGAAATAAGTGTTGCTGATGAACAACCAGAGTCCCCTCTTCCCAGCATCCCCCTCTGATTCCCAGAAATAATACTATTACCGGTTTGATTTTATCCTTTTGCATTTCATTTACTCTCAACATTTATATGTATCCTTGCAAATATCTAGTGTTTTTTTTTTATTTTCAACTTTATTATATTTAGCAAAAATTCTGTCATATTTATAAGGCTGTCTTTACTTTCATTCAACAGTATCAACAGAATGCATGTTAGTACATGTAGATCTAACTCAGTGGTTTTGACTGCAGTGCAGTTATGTGTATTTTTTTTTTCCTAAAGGTTGTTTTATTGTAAAACCATAAATACAACACTGACGTGAAATCATTTAAGTAACTGATCCTCTCTAACCATTAAAAGGATGTCTTTTTGCTTTGGCATCAACCAACTGGGAAATGATGTTGCAAGAATTCAGGGGGTGGGGGGTGAATTTTGGGCTAGGGCTTTTGGCGATTTAAGGAACCAAGTGGAACCTTCCTCTTCTTCCTGGGAATGTCCCACTTTGGGACAAGAACAGACAGGTAAAAACAACAACATTTAAACAGCTCAGTTTTAAATTTTATTACTCTGTAGAAATCTTTTTTTTTTCTGTTCCTTTCCTCCATTTGACATCAGAATCAGTTTCGTGATGTTTAAAAACTTTTTCTGATGTCAAATGCAGTTCTGTGTATTTTAATCTAACAATTCATTTAGCGAGACTTTTAATAATGGACATTAAGTTTGTTTACAATCTATACTATTACAATACTCAATAAATATGCAGATAGATGGGAATTTCCCTATGATAGAAACAGTTCTGAAATTAATGTCTTAAATAAATTCTACGTTTCAATAGTTTTTCAAAATTCTCTTCCAACTAGATCTACCACATTTTATTACTGCCATAGGACTACTTTTATTTCAAATTCCTCTCCAAACAGAGTAAAGTAGTCCCTCCCATTATATGCAGTTTTGTTTTCCAAGGTTTCAGTTACCCCCCGTCAGTGTGGTCCAAAGCAGATGATCTTCCTTCAGAGGAATCTCAAAAGATTAATAGCAGGCTGCCACCACGTCATGATGCCCACATCATTCACCTCACCTCATTTTCATTGCAGGGACATTTTATCTTACATCATCACAGGTAGAAGAGTGCGTAGAGGACAATAAGGTTTGGAGAGAGAAAGAGACCACATTCACATAATTTTTTATTATAGTATATTGTTATAATTATTCTATTTTATTATTACTTATTGTTGCTAATCTCTTACTGTGATCAATATATCAATTAAACTTTATCAGAGGTATGTGTGTATAGGAAAAACATAATTATATATAGGGTTCAGTACTATCATGGTTTCAGGCATTTGCTGGGGTCTTGGAATGTATCCTCACAGATAAGGTGGGCGGGGGACAACTGTATTATCAAATGTCTTAATATTTTCTTTGTTTCACAAACTGGGTGGCTTGAAAATTTAAAAATAAATTTAAAAGAAAAATGAAGTAAAATAAAACAAAATATAGTAAAATAAATGAAATAAAATAAAAACAATTGTGTTATTCTCTGACGCTTCTGGAAATCAGAAGTCCAAAATCAAGGTGTCTGCAAGGTTAGTTCTTTCTGGAAGCTCTTCTGATCTTGTTTAGTCTGCCTTCTATTTTTCTAACTAACTCTGAGGTTTTGAAATCATGTTCCTGTTTTTCCGTCATCCTTATTTTTCCAGTCTCCTTTTTTTAAGTTTCTATTTAAATTACAGTTAGTTAGCATAGAGTGTAATATTAGTTTCAAGTGTACCGTATAGTGATTCAACACTTCCCTACATCACCTGGTGCTCATCACAACCAGTGCATCATTAATCCTCATCTCCTATTTCACCCATCCCCCCACACTTCTCCCCTCTGGTGACCATCAGTTTGTTCCTTATAGTTCAGTCTGTTACTCGGTTTGTCTTTCTCTTTCTTTTTTTCCCCCTATATTCATTTGTTTTGTTTCTTAAATATGAGTGAAACATATGAGTGAAATCGTATGGTATTTGTCTTCTGGCTTATTTAGTTTAGCATAATACTCTCTAGCTCCATCCATGTTATTGCAAATGGCAAGATCTAATTCTTCTTATGGTTGAATAATATTCCATTATATATATATATATATATATATATATATATATATATATATATATATATAATCTTCTCACACCTTTCTCTTATTTTTTTTAAATATTGTATTTATTTATTTAGAGAGACAGAGAGACCATGAGCAGGCGGAGGGGCAGAGGGAGAGGGAGAGAGAGAGATTCACGAGCAGACTCCGTGCAGAACTAGGAGTCCCATGCAGGGCTCGATCCTACATATCTGAGATCCCATGACCTGAGCTGAAATCATGAGTCAGATGCTCAACCCACTGAGCAACCCAGGTGCCCCGACCACATCTTCTTTATCCATTTGTCAGTCAATGGACACTTGGGCTGCTTCCATAATTGGGCTATTGTTGATAATGCTGCTATAAACATTAGGGGGCATGTATCCCTTCAAATTAGTATTTTCGTATTCTTTGGGTAAATACCTAGTATTGCAGTTGCTGGATCATAGGGTAGTTCTGTTTTTAACTTTTTAAGGATCCTCCCTACTGGTTTTCAGAATGGCTATCCAGTTTGCATTCCCACAAACAGTGTCTCCATTCTCCTTTTTAATTTCATTCAATTGTTTCATAGTTTTGTTTTCTGTTTTTGTTTTTAATTCTTGAGATTTGTTTCCTTTTAAACTTGTATCATTGTTAGAGTTTCTATTACTAGAGGCCCTTAGAGATTTCTTTCTCTTTTCTGGGCTTGTATTTTCTTCATTAGCCTCTTGGACACTTGTATGTGGCATCATGATATTTTTTTTTTTTCCCTTCTGAGGAGTATTTTACTTTTTGTCATGTCTTTTCAACTTTTTCTGTTTTTGTTCAATGTGGGAAGGTGTATTGTCTGAAAAGGGTGGGTAAATTCTACCTCATTATTATCTTACCCCTGGTGCATGAGACCCATTTGCCTTTTGTTTTGCCCAGTTTCATTCTCTCTCTCCCCCTCCCACCCTCCCTCTCTTCATTTCTTTCTCATTCTCTCTCTCTGATTTCCATGCATGCACATTTAATTGTTCTTTTATCTCATCTTTCTATTTTGAAAATATTATATGTACCTAAACTTGAAAGAATAGTACTTAGAGCAATCCTTTCCTTTATACTTCTCCCTCTCTCTGGATCTCTCTCCATACATATACTTTCTGCTGAAATATTTTAAAATAAGCTGCAGATGACATGCTGCCTTACTCTCAACTATCTGTGCATGCATATTCTAGGTAAAAAGACATCTTCTTCTCTAACTGCAATCCCATTACCATGCCACACCCAAGAAATTAATTTTAAGTACTACCACCTAATCAGCAGCCCACACTTAAATTTCCCAGGATGTCCACAGAATGCCTTTCATGGCTCCCTCTTGTGTGGTCTGGAAACGCAGCTGGTGCTCATACACCATGTGTGAACGCTGTGTGTGTCCAGTCTCCATTCATGTAGTTCCCATCCCAACCAACGCTTTTGGTCATCCATGACATTCACAGTTTTAATGAGTCCTGGCCAGTTTTGTTGTAATTTGTCCCATAATTTGGATTACTTTTATTGTTTCCAAAGTTTAAATTCTTGCTCATCATTTCTGGCAAGAAATGACAAGATCACAATTGTGGATTTTCCATTGTGCTGCAACTAGCCATGCATGCTGGTTATTCTACATGAGTGACACTAGGGTAGGCTTTTCCTTTTGTAATCTGGGGGATAATAGTTGGAGAATGCAAGGCTCTCCTGCTGATAACACGTATTCACCCAATGGCTCCTGCACCTTCTCTCCATCCATTATAATACCATGACACAGGTTAGAAAGATTTCACATAGCAAGTGAGAAAATAACTTTCTAGCTCCATGCTTCCTATGAGGTGGGAGTTTTATATAAAGAGTAACTTTGTATATATAAAAAGAAGGGAATTGGGTAGTGTAAAGGGAAATACACGAAAGCGGACTGACGACAAGCTGGTAATCACTGAAGCTAGGTGATTGGCCCATGATGATGATTTATTATAATATTTTATCTACTTACAACTATGCTCGTGTTTGTTTGTTAGTTCAATAAGTTAAAATGCATTATTCGGGGCATCTGGGTGGCTCAGTACTTTAAGCAGCCAACTCTTGATTTCAGTTCAGGTCATGATCTCTGGGTCCTGGGATTGAACCCCACGTTGGGCTCCACACTCAGCGGAGGGGTCTGCTGGAGATTCTCTCCCTCTGACCTTCCCCCTGCTTGCTCGCTCTCTCTCTCTCTGTCTCTCTTCTCTCTCAAATAAATAAATAAATCACTTTTAAAAAATGCATTACTCTCCTGGCTTTAGTGTTCAAACTGTACCTAATTTATTATTCCCTTTTTTTTAATGTGAACTTTGAAGTCATCCTTTATGACTCCCAAAATAACCTTTTTGGTATTTTATCTGTGTCACATTACATAGTAATTACTCAGGGGAAGTTGATGCCTACATGATGTTGGGTCATTCTATCAAAAAGCACAGGTATCTATTTGCTCAAGTCTTTTGTTGTGTTTTTCAGGGCTGTTTTGAGGTTTTCCTCCTGTGATCGTCACACATTTCTTAAGTTTTTTTTTTTTTTTTTTTTTTTTAAGATTTTATTTATTTATTTGAGAGAGAGAATAAGACAGAGAGAGAGAGAGCATGAGATGGGGGAGGATCAGAGGGAGAAGCAGACTCCCTGCTGAGCAGGAAGCCCGATGTGGGACTCAATCCCGGGACTCCAGGATCATGACCTGGGCTGAAGGCAGTCGCTTAACCAATTGAGCCACCCAGGCGCCCCATTTCTTAAATTTATGCTTAAATTTGTCATTGTCTCCTTCCCTCCTTCTCCTATTTTTCAGTGATTTTAGATGAAGTTGTCCCTGCTACTATTTTTTCTCTTTTATAGTCCTACACAGAAATGATCTTTATTTTACATCACCTTAAGCACTTTTTAAATTCCTTTTATTCACGTTATGGTTGCTTTTCCTGGATTTCCAGCTATATCATCAGAAATAGGAACATATTCACTCCTTTCTAATTGTGTGCCCTCCTCTGACTGATTTGGTTACCATCCCTAAGACAGGATAAGATAGAAGCAGAGCAGCATGTACTTGCACCCTAGTGAGAATGTGTCTGTTGTTTCCCCATTTCATTTCATAAGATGATGTCTTTAGGAATATTTCTCTGCTACATTATAAAGACTAGGCATTCACAGTACAGACATTTGTAGAGTCTGAGGAAAGGAGAGAGAACAGACAATGAAACATCCTTATTTTAAAGTTTGTGACATTAAGTGTATTCTCCCTTTGGTTTCGACTTGAGAAGATATTTTCTCTTTTCCTTTTTATTTGCTATGAAATTTTTTAAAACAAGGAAATTCTTAAATAAAAGGAAAATTAATATATTGACCCACCAAACTAAAACCTTTTCACCTTTAAAACATCCTACTGAAGTATTGTACGTATAAAATGTGCACATGGCTCGGTGACGTTTTACACTATGAACCCACTCATGGAACCAACACCCAGATAAAGAATCAGATCACTGCTGGCATCCCAAAAGATTCCCCGTAGTTTTCATCTATTTACTTCCCATCCTTACTGCTCTCTCAAGACAGAGCATAGAATAATTTGACTTGTTTTCTACATTAGATAAATGGAATCATAGCATCTGCATTTTTGAGTGGCCTAGCTTCTTTTGCTCATTAATAATGCTTATGGAATTCACCCATACTTTGGAATGGAGTGTAGATTCTAAATTTTTATTGCATATATAGTATTCCCCTGTATGACTATACCACAATTGACCATCCTTCATTCTTTTGCCAGGTTTCTTTTCTTTTAATTTTTAATTTTTCTGACCTTTGCATCTTTGTATTTGCTTACTATTTTGATCTTTATTTTATAACTTGAAAAGAGGATTCTAGGGGCGCCTGGGTGGCTCAGACGGTTAAGCGTCTGCCTTTGGCTCAGGTCATGATCCCAGGGTCCTGGGATCGAGCCCCGCATCGGGCTACCTGCTCAGCATGAAGCCTGCTTCTCCCTCTCCCTCTCCCACTCTCCCTGCTTGTGTTCCCTCTCTTGCTGTGTCTCTCTCTGTCAAATAAATAAAATCTTTAAAAAAAGAAAAGAAAAGAAAAGAAAGGAGGATTCTGGGGCACCTGGGTGGCTCAGTCGGTTGAGCATCTGCCTTCCACTCGGGTCATGATCCCGGGTCCTGGGAGCAGGTCCCGCATCGGGCTCCCTGCTCAGCGGAGAGTCTGCTTCTCCCTCTCCCTCTGATCCTTCTCCCTGCTTGTGCTCACTCTGTCTCAAATAAATAGAATCTTTTTTTTTTTTTTTTTTTTTTTTAAAGAGGATTCTGTGATTCATCTTCAAACCATCATCTTTACCAGACATTCTGCACTGCGTTTCTGAAGTTTTGCTTAGGGTGAAACCCAGGGGGGATTCTAGGAATTCCTTCAAGTTGTAATGAATGAGAAGAGTAAAAATGAGGTTGTTGATCAGTGGAGTGTGACTTAACAGTGATTGTCACAGACCTGATTACAGAAGGATCATAGGAGGTCATCTAGTAGCCAGGGGTCAGATGTAAATGGACATGTTAGCCCCACGGGGGCAGATGAGGAGAGCACATTCTGTTGCCCATTCACAAGAACTACAATTACAATGCAGAAGTGCACTTGTTGCTTTTATCTCTTGCATGTGTATGTGATGGTAATAAATAAAACAACAAGCTTATCCCAATATTTCTGACTATATCATTGACATTATATTCAATTATTCTGGATTCTGGGTAGAAAATTGTTTTAAATGTTATGTGTGTCCTGGTTTCTAGTCAGTAGTGTCCAGAAATGTAATAAAGTGAATTTAGAGTCCTGTGTTTTATCATTAGTTCTGACACTTAGTAGCTGTGTAAATTTGACCAAGTTATTCATCTTGGCAATAAAACATAAAACATCCTAAGGGCAAGCAATTAATCTTTTAGTGCTTAACTGAAAGGTAAATGCTTACAAATGTCTAATAAAGTAACTTAATATTTTCTGCATACTCATTGATGCTTCTGGACTAATATATCAAAATTAGTTGGTACTGAAAGGAGTTCATGGAGCTTTTAACTGGTGAGAATATTCTGTTTGATTTCAAATATAATGGGAATAAGACTTCCTGAAGGCTAGGAATTTAGTTTTGTGAAAAATATGAAATAACTAAATTTGTGAAAAAATTGAAAATCCACAGAATCTTATTAAGAGATTTATTTAAAAATATTACAGCCTAATCATTTAGTTTCTACTACCAGGCTTTAGTATATATTTAGAATTTTACAAATCCATATATATATAAAATAATTAAATTAGGCCTCAAATTTATGACAGCATTTCATTTCAAATTATAGTTCCAAAAGAACATTTTTTCCCCAGAATATTGATTAAAGATGCTAAACCCACATCTTTCTTCAATACTATAAAATATAAAACACAGGAATTCCAATTTATTTAAATGAAATTCAGAGGACCACTGAGAAAATTCCAAGGGGAATTTTAAATTGTGGCATGCAAGAACAATCTCATTACAGGTGTTTTTCATTATATTCTTGAT
Organism: Mirounga leonina; assembly: GCF_011800145.1. Lineage (NCBI taxonomy): Eukaryota > Metazoa > Chordata > Mammalia > Carnivora > Phocidae > Mirounga > Mirounga leonina. The sequence continues at coordinate 6,086,142 of NW_023270498.1, forward strand.
ACAACTGCCTATATTTTTAGTATTTCTGAAAGGGTGACGTTGCTTTACCCAGAGCTGCCGTCACGTGCTATATCGTGATGCTGTACGGTGGGTAGAATTTGCATGATTCTTCATCCACATATACATAGTGATGTGTGTGTGTGTAAAAACAGAGAATGAAAGAGAGTTTTTGTTTAAAAGGCTAACAGCAAAACAGTTGAATGCTCCTTTTCTTAGGCCCGTGCTGTTGAGATATCTACTCAAGCGTCTTAAAACCCATTCTCAACTGTTTCATTTAAAAGGCTGAAGAAGGGCGCCTGGGTGGCTCAGATGGTTAAGCGTCTGCCTTGGGCTCAGGTCATGGTCCCAGGGTCCTGGGATCGAGTCCCGCATCGGGCTCCCTGCTCCTTGGGAGCCTGCTTCTCCCTCTGCCTCTCTCTCTCTCTCTGTCTCTCATGAATAAATAAATAAAATCTTTAAAAAAAATAAAAAATAAATAAATAAATAAAAGGCTGAAGAACATTAACAAGCCATCATTTAGGCTGAACTGCATGACTTCTCCATCAAAGAATGCTATTTTATGCTGAAAAAAAAATCAACAGTAGCAGCAACAACAACAACAAAATAAGCTTTAAAAAATGGAAAGACTATAAATACAGAGAACAAATTGATGGTTGTCAGAGAGGAGGGTGGAGGGGGATGGGTAAAATGGGTGAAGGGGAGTGTGAGACACAGACTTCCAATTATGGAGTAACATAGGTAAGTCCCGGGCATAAAAGGCATAGCACAAGGAATCTAGTTAATGGTATTGTAATAGCTACACTTGTGAACATAACGTAATGTATAAACTTGTGGAATCACTATGTCGTACACTTGAACCTAAAGTAACATTGTGTGTCAACCATATCCTAATAAAAAAATTAAAAAATAAATTTAAAAAATGGAAAGACTCTTGCAATTTTTCACTATCATATTTATTGACCTAAACTTGATATTCCATTTTAACGGGTTACATTAAAATGAAAAGTGGTAACAAAAGTAAGGGGGGAATTAACGAAGTAAATGGTATTAGGATCAAAATGGGAAGAATTTTTAAATTATTAATTATTAAATAAAAATTATTAATACCTAAAATTTTTCTCTTTGGAAATATTGTTAAGGATTGTGAGTGAGAGAGAGAGAGATTTTACAGATGGGCTTCAATATGGAAACCTGGTGTTCGGACTTCAGGATGCACAAGAATAATCCCAATTATAGAATGAGAGCAGAGTTCCCAGATTTGACCCATGATGGGATCCGGGCATCACTGGAGAAAAGTGGTTTGGAAATTGTATTCCAAATAACTCAGGGTTTCCATGGTGATGCCTTCGGAGGATTTCAAACCATATCAGTGGTTTGAACATAAGGAAGCCAGGGAGTGGCCCCAGACCCCTATCTTCCTTAAAGAAAGCCTATTCTTTCTCTGCTTTGTACATTGGGACTCAGTGTACAATTCCATAATCGCTAAACAACAACAACAGCAACAAAGAAAGGAACCACTATTGTGGAAATTGGCAGAAAATATTCCAGTGGTCAAAACTTTTCAAATCGCTAACTTCAGTGGAGGTCCTTTGAAAACCGAACACAAAGGTGTATCATAAAGGTCTCTAAAAAAACCTATAAAAAGTGTCCCATGGTTGCTGCAGTTGAAGAAAGATCTAATGTAACCAGAGAAGCTCACAATTGAAGTGACGGAGGAATGCAGAGGTTTCCTGGATCAGACCTGCCTGTCACCAGACCCCGGGGCCCCAGATGCAGCTCTTCCTGAGCATTTCCAGCCCCTCAATCAGACCACCGGGCTTGTATTCTGTTACATTCAAATCAGTGTAAATCAATTAATTTATACCCATCTGTAAAATCAGGGATAAGAACAGTGCAGGCATTTCTACTATAGACATTTCTGGGGGAAAAAAAATGTGCACTGATTTAAATACTTTCTGGGCTGATCTAGCAACTTTGTAACCAGAGCAAAAACATGAACAACCTGGCCACTCAGTTCAGCTGGATGCTGCCTTTGGGGATATTAGAAATGCCCCCCAGAAATCTAGAATATAACTTCTGTTTGCAGATGCTGAGACTACCCAGATGGAAGTGGGATTCTGAGGGTAGGAGGAAATACAGCTAAGCAATGCTGAGGGGGGACATCCCTTTGGAAAGGAAGCCCTACATACAGATACCTATTTTTATTTTCCACAGCTCTTGTGGCATAATTAACATGTGATTAAATGTACAGTTTGGATGTGTATCTATACCTACAAAAATATTACCAGACCCAAGATAATGAACATACTCATTATCCCAAAAGTTTTCTCATGCTCATTTATAAACCATTGTTCCTGATGCACCTTCCTTCCCAAGCACTTACTCTCATAATTTATGCACAGCAGATTGATTTGCATTTTATAGTGTTATACACATATAATACATAGGTTTTTTTCCCCCCCGGCTTCTTTTACTCAGCATAGTTATTTTGAAATTCATCCATATTATTTTGTGTATCAACTATCTTTTCCTTTTATTTCTGTGTAGCATTCCATTGCATCAATGCACTGTAGTTTATCAATTTACCTGGTGATGAACATTTGGGTTGCTTCAGTTTTTGCCATTAAAAATAAAAGTGCTAGGGGCGCCTGGGTGGCTCAGTTGGTTAAGCGACTGCCTTCAGCTCAGGTCATGATCCTAGGGTCCTGGGATCGAGTCCCACATCGGGCTCCCGGCTCAGCAGGGAGCCTGCTTCTCCCTCTGACCCTCTCCTCTCTCTTGCTGTTTCTCTCTCGCTCGCTCTCTAATAAATAAATAAATAAAATCTAAAAAAATAAATAAATAAAAATAAAACTGCTATGAATAGTCACTCAAAAGTTCTGGAGAATCTGGTTGGTTCAGTCAGCTGAGCATCCGACTCCTGGTTTCAGCTCAGGTCATGATCTCAGGGTCCTGAGATAGAGCGCCATCTCTGCTCCTTGCTCAGCAGGGAGTCTGCTTTAGATTCTCTGTCTCCCTCCCCCACTCAAATAAATAAATAAATCCTAAAAAAAAAAGTTTTATCAACATAAGCTTTATTTAATCTCAGATAAGTAGTGGAATGGATCATAGGGTAGCCATATACTTAAGTTTTTGAGAGACTGTCAAATTGTTTTCCAAAACAGTTGTACCATTTTATACTCCCATTAATGGTGCATGAGAGTTTCAGGTCCTACACATTCTCTGCAACATTTGGAATGCTCATTCTATTTAATTTTTTCGACTTAAGTAGTGGGTTATGTCAAAGATCCTTCAACAACTTTCTGTTAGTAAGTGATCAACCAAGCAGACAGGAAATCAGGCAACCTGAGCTGTGTTAAATTAAGCACTATTTCCCATGGGTCAAAGAAGGAGTCTGTCAAGAGAATTAAAAAAAAAAAATTGAACTCAACAAAACACAATTTATCAAAATTTGTGAGTTGCAACAAAAACAATGGTATATCTTTTTTCATCCTTCTACTTTTAACTCAGATGTTTATAAATAACAGTTTTTATGAAGTAGATACATGGGTCTTGATTTTTGAAACTACTCTGAAAATCTCTATTTTAAACTGTTGGGGCACCTGGGTGCTCAGTCGGTTAAACGACTGACTCTTGATTTCAGCTCAGGTCGTGATCTCAGGGTTCTGGGATGGAGCCCCTGTTGGGCTCTGAGCTCAACTTGAAGTCTACTTGAGATTCTCTCTGCCCCTCTCCTCACTTGCTCTCTGTCTAAAATAAATAAATAAAATATTTAAAAAACTAAATTGCTATACTTAGAATGTTCACATTGAAAGTGACTATTGATATAGTTAAATTAAAAACATACCATTTTGGATGGGGCGCCTGGGTGGGTCAGTTGGTTAAAAATATACCATTTTGGTAACTACTATTTATATTTCATTTTATAGTTCATTATATTTGTTTTTTGCTCCTTTCTTTTTTATTCTTTGCCTTCTTTGGTTTTAATTGAGCATCTTCTATAATCCCTTTTTCATTTCTCTTTGCATATAATTTATACTTTGATTGAAAAATTTTAATAGTTGCCATAATGTTCACAATATACATTTTAAAATAAACTAGGTCCATTTTTCAAATAGCACTATATCACTTCATGTACAGTTGACACATGGGAAAACACAGTATTTCCAATTTCTCCCCCTCCATTCCAGAATAATGAAGGGAATTTGCCCTATTCTTTTTTTTATAATATTTGAAAATTTTATTTCTCCATCTAAGATTTTACCTGGAGTCAAATTTTTATGTTTGCTCTATTCTTTATGATGAGAAACTTTGGGGTTCCTGGAGGTAAAACTCACAAGCTGTGGTCCCTCACTCAAGACTACCACCTGCCACTCTGGAGCTTTTAGCTCTCATGCTAATCCACACTGTGTTTCTAGCAATCCAACAACTCCACGGCAGGTGTCCCTGTCCCACCCTCCCTCCATCTCCAGTTCCGGGTTCTGTTCCTGGGCTTCTGCTCTCAATGACTTCTGATTCTTGGTATCTCCTCTCTCTCCGGTTTTTGGTATTTGACTTCAATTATCTAATGGATTTAAGAAGAGTTATCAATTTTTACATTTTTTTCTTGTGAGGAAGGAAGTCATGTCTTCTAAATTCTTTACAGATGGGGCCAGAAACTAGAAGTTATAATAAGCCATTTTAATACTAATACTTGAATTTTTTAAATACATACTTTTCATTTCATTCTTGTTTTGTTTTGTTTTTATTCTTCCTATGGTGTTTTGACTTTCTGAATGTAGCACTCGTAATTTTAACATTCATGTGTGATAACTTTATTTTCTTTATTTCTTGTTCTTCTTTTTCTCTTGTTGGTTTTTCTTTTAATATTCAGCTAAGATTTGTTTTCTCACATGCTTTATTTTTTTTTTATTGTGTTCTAGACACAGTATATAGAAACTGTAGATATAAAATTAGGTTTGGGATGCTGTAGGAGTATTTACACTTCTGGTAGGCAGCCAGGACAAGGGTGGATCTCCCCATCTATTCAGGATTATAATGTCCTAAAGCTACATTTCAGGCACCTATCACCCCTTGTCCATTTCCAGGTCACCCTTTTGAAGGACACAGTTCTCCCTTTAATATGTGTCATGAACCCTCCTCCCTGACAGGTCCTGAAGTCAATGTTTTGTCTCAACAGGCTCCTGGGACTTAGAAATCTTTCTCCTCAAGGAGAAAAGAGATGTCAAATGCCATCTTCCCCTTAGCTGCCTTTCCTTATCTCCTGGATCATACTCCTGCAAATTCACATCACCTTGGGAATTTGTCCTCAAACAGAAGGTTTTCCTGTTTCATTGTCATTTCTAACACTTTTAAAAAAAATTATTGATTTGAGAGATAGAGAACAAGTGGGGTGAGGGGCAGAGGGAGAAGCAGATTCCCCGCTGAGCAGGAAGCCTGATGCAGGGAGTCTGGGATCATGACCTGAGCTAAGGGCAGACACTCAATCAATTGAGCCACCCAGGTGTCCCTTGTTTCATTTCTAATAGAGAAAGATACAGCTTTTCTTTCTCACAGAGAACATTGATTTGAAATATCTAATCTGTTTCTGCCAATAAGTGAATTCCACTTAATCAATATTAGGTAAATCAATAAGTTAAAAAAATGAAATAATGAAAATTTAAAAAAATCAATGGTCATTCCACTCATTTTAACTGATTTAATTTAAGTATTTTTTTTTTTTTTAATTTACTTGAGATAGAGGGAGAGAGAGAGAAAGAGGGAGCACAGAGGGAGAAGCAGACTTGCCGCTGAGCAGGGAGCCCAATGCAGATCCCAGGACTCTGAGATCATGATCTGAGCCGAGGGTAGATGCTTAACCGAGTCACCCAGGTGCCCCCCCACCTTTTCTAAGATTTTTATTTAGATTTAATTTAATTTAAACCAAATAAGTTAAATAATATTTCCTTCTTTCTATCAAACAGGTACATATCCTAGAAACCTCTTTGCATATGCAAAACATGTTTTGGTGATTGAAGTTTATTTAACAAGAAATCTAGAAGGAAGTAGACCATTCTCATATTTATGTCAAGAAATTAACCTTAAATTTTGGATATATAAAGTATCGTTACACTCAGAGACACTTAGAATACAAAGCAGTCCTTGTGGGTTGTTTGCTGTTGTTGTTATTGTTGTTTTTAAGAACTGAATATTCCAAAATTTAAAGTTAGGTTTATGTGTTGACCTTGAAGCCTCATCGTTAAATAAATAATTGTATAAGAGGTGGGACTTAGAGGACTACGAAATTATTGCATAGATGTTAGGGAAGTCTGGATTCCACAAGACAGTAAGAATCTCACAGTAGTACCACTGGACCCGAGGGCTTCAGAGATTTGATGGTATTCATTCTCTAGGAAATAAACTAAGGCTTTGATGAAAATCTATCAAAGTATAGTATTCTTTTAAACCATATGCATACAGTTATGGTACCCACCACTAGTAGATGAAGTTGCACGATGTTAGCCAGCTGATTAGGCCATCCCCAAATATAAACATTTGATATTCGTAAAATTAGGTCCATGATGAGGCAGCAATTGCTTCATATTAAAAATAACATATAGATATTGACTAATTAGTAATTCATTGTGCTTTTTATAGGAGTACCAAAATAAATAACTGAGATAAAATATATTCACTCATTCTTCATTAAATATACATACATACATATATATCCGTTGCTCTAATCCTGGGTTTGCAAAATTGAATTATAAACTTTTTTACATTCTTTTCCTTGAACTAGAAGTCATCAACTTGCTAGAGGAAGTGATAATGTTTCTCTTCTGAAAATCCGGACTAATTAAGTGCTCATTCAGGATGGGTTTTAAATCTGCATCAGCAAACCATCCCCACACAGAACTCACTGCTCATGTGTCTCTGGGTTTCAAACTACGCAAGCCACAAGTTAAGTAGCTCTCCTTGAATCCAAAACGTATTCTATGCTTAAAGTTTGTGGTTACTTTAGATAATTTGTAAACCCACTTTCAGCAAACTCTTGGTAGTTTTTTGTTTGTTTGTTTGTTTGTTTGTTTGTTTGTTTGAAGTAGGCTTCAAGCAAACTCACAACTCTGAGACCAAAACCCAAGCTGAGATCAAGAGTCGGTTGCCCAACCGACTGAACCACTCAGGTGCTCCCAGTGTTTTTTTTTTTTTTTTTAGTTTTCTTTAAGGATTAACTGATTCTTGGGGAAATATACTCTTAGTTACTACTTAAGCTGTACACTATCCAATTTTAACTTTTTCTGTTGGCAGAACTACGGGAATGTCTCCAAATGTGGGGCAATTACATTTCTAAAAAAGTAGCAACATCGAGAAAGAAAATCTGTTTTTGGCAAGAATAAGATATCATAAATTGGGAGACTTGGTGGAATCGAATAAAGACATTACACATACAAATGCACTTCCCCCAAATACACACACACAGAGTAAATTAGAATTTTAGAAGGTATCTGCTTTCAAAATAAATAAGACCCATTGGTGCTAAAAGCCTGGTTCTACAGATTATCATACTGTTTAATCACCTTCTCATATTGTTTAGGAATACTTGCTAGAGCTTTCCTCTCTTCCAAGGTATACCCCCCCAAATTTTACCATTATGTAACTATATCATTTAAGAAATGTTTAACTTGTTTTCTGGATTTAAACAATGTTTTTCATTGAAGTGTCCTCTCCCACACCTGCCCCCCTAACATCATCCATTTATCCACTCATTTATCTGGAAAATTTTAGCAAATTGCTTATATCTCTACCAGACCGTTTCACTGTGAAATCACTATAGAATCACTATGATACCAACAGCACATTTTCTTGAACTGTTATTCCAGGCATTCCTATATTCCCAGTATGGTCTACACTAAATTAAGCATAGTTAAAATAATTAAGAATTTAAAAATTTGTTACACAAATGCAATACTACATTGTCTCGCACTGTTACTGACAAAACAAACCACTGTGCTAAAACTTGGATTTCACCCTTAAATATTGTCAAATGTATTGATGGGCTGGTGTGATCTACCAAAGAGGCTAGTGTGATTCTATGTTTGTATTTGTTTTATTTGTTTCATTGAAAGACAATGTGGAGATGGTTTTATTGATTCTGAGAGGACAGCTCAGTGTCGGGGTACATAGCAGGGATGGTCCCGAACGCTGTTTAGCTGGCTTCTCTTCAAGGACTCGTGTATCTCTAGAGACACACAGCAGATAAAAGCCACAGGGAAAACGTCCATGAACAACTTGGGGCCAGATGTCTTTAGAAAGGTGGGAATGAAGGGATTCTTTTTACTCTGTGAGCCCCTGGACTGCAGAGAAGATAAACATCACCTTGAAACTCCAGAATGTAAGCTTTTCAGGACAGCAGTCAACATAAACATTGGCAGAGATATCAGGGTATCTTTCCATAGATATCTCTGTGGGAGCCTCACAACCTGCAAACCCCAATCCATGGGATGCAGGGGACGGAGGTTAATTTGTGTTAATAGAAGTTTGTGTCTAGAAAAGGTGTGTTATTGATATCAAATTATCTTCTGTTTGCATAGTGATTTACAAATCTGCTGAAAGCCACTTTTTTTTTTTTTTTAAATCATTATCCTGGGGGGCACCTGGATGGCTCAGTCCACTAAGCATCTGACTTTCCCCAGGTCATGATCTCAGGGTCCTCTGATGGAGTTCCCACCAGGAGCCCAGGTGGAGCCCTGACTGGGGCTCTAAGCTCAGTGGGGAGTCTGCTTCTCCCTCTCTCTCCCTCTGCCCCCACCCATACATGCAGGTGCTCTTTCTTTCTCTCTCAAATAAATAAATAAAATCTTAAAAAAGAAATCAGTATCCTGGTTAAATATTTTCTCCTGACAATATGTAATTCAAAAATGAACTTGTAATATTTAAAATAATTAGCTGTTACACAGAGAAGCTTCAGCATGCTTGTTTCCTGTCCCCCTAGTCATTTCCTCCCTTGACTTGGTGGCGTGGTAATTAAGACAATCAGGCTGGAACTTTAGGAAGTATGACAGTTATATACTGTTATAATTTGTAACATCTAAAGACTGTGCTTTCTTCCCCAGACATGTTTCTAGTACCGTCTACACCTCCATAGTTTAATTAAATGTGTATCTTTTTTTTTTAACTCTGGGTTATTTATGAGGTTAAACCCAAACTTTTATGGACTTAACACAATAAAATCTCTTCTGGGTGGGTGATGTCCCTGATCAACAGGCAGCTGTTTTCCAGATGGGCACTCAGTGGACCACCCCCATGCCGGCCCCCGGGACTTTGCAGTCCAGAACTTGGCAGCAGCAGATAGGAGAGTACTAGCGAAGGCACATCCAGCGAACCTCTGCACCACACCCCTCGTGTTTCATTTTGACAAACAGCTCTACGTCGGGGAAAGACGAGCTAAGGAATACAGCCAATTCCTGCAACAACTCCCTACCACAAGAAGAAGGGCACAGAGGGAGCTCTCTCTATCACGCTTGTATCCCACGCCAAGACCCAGAGTCAGTAAAACACATTCCCATAATGCTGCTTCCACGCCATGTCCACATGGCCACACAGGAAACCACTACAGAATCTTGGTGGGTAGTCTGAGAAAGTAGGGGAGAACTGATGAAATGACCCTGTTTTCAGGAACCCAGAGATGTCACTTAGCCCCAAGTTCGCCAAAGTCCAGCCACATTTGGTCAATTAATAGAAATCTTCAATTTTTTTTTTAAGATTTTATTTATTTATTTGACGGAGAGAGAGATAGCGAGAGCAGGAACACAAGCAGGGGGAGTGGGAGAGGGAGAAGCAGGCTTCCTGCGGAGCAGGGAGCCCAATGCGGGGCTCGATCTCAGGACCCTGGGATCATGACCTGAGCCGAAGGCAGATGCTTAACGACTGAGCCACCCAGGCACCCCAGAAATCTTCAATCCTAAAATTAGTTATGGTACTATGTTTTTCCATTCAATCCATGTATAAATCAAGATGTTCTTTGCCCAGAATTACTCTGTTTTTATTTTTGAAGTACGATGAAAAGGCCTCAAAATAGGCTTCTCTTAGTTCTGTACTGCCTCTGGTCTTTTCCACGTGTGTGCTGAAAGATGTCCTCTACAGTGTATTCTTCCTCAAAACCATGCCCTTCCTCTGCTACTTCAGTATGAAATGACATGGAAATCCTTGCTGCACCTGCTTTCTTATTTCAACAACATTTTGGTATATACTGCTATTTCAGCCCCACCTGAAAACAGAATGAGAAAATGTAAATTCAAACAAACAAACAAAAGATATTAAAGAGAAAACAAAATCAGAATCCAAGGTGCTAATCTGGTGCCCTATACAAAAGCCCAACAGAAAGCCTTGCATGGTTCTGGCAAGTGTTTCTCTCACCTTGTAGATCTTTAAGGAAGACAGAGAAGAATGGGATTCTCCCAGCTATTTACAGTCTCTAAGGAAACATCCTCTGGCTTGAAAAAGCATCTCTATCTCCAGTTAAGACCAAATGCCAATTGTTTGAAACCATTCTTGAACTCAAAATAAATATTACTTCTAAATATAGTTGCAACCCTGAACCTACTACTAACTGCCCTAACATCTGAGTCTTCTGCAAATAATAATTATTATTATTTTTTTAAATTATCAATATATTGTAATAACAGTTACAACAAAAATAACTAATATTCATTAAAAACTAACTTTTTGTCAGGCAATCTCTTAAATTCTTCACAAATACATTTCAAAGGTAGCATTGTCATTCAAATATAAGCAAGTGGCATTTCTGACCATGTATGTAGGTAAAAATGGTGACCCCTATTTCCTGTAGGTAAAGCAATGTATGCTGACTTTAGGCATCTTTAAATTGGGACCAGGAGCAACAGATCGATGCCAAGGGACCAAGGGAAGGTCCCAAGTTACGTCACTGCTTGGAAGAAAGGGAGTAATAATGGTAGGTTACCTGATGAATGTAGTGAGGAAACAGGACACATTGGGAGTAAGAACTACCTGTTCCAAGAGGCCAGAAAACCTGGCCTATTTACCAATTGGGAGATAAAACCCATATAGAGGCAGGGAACAAGCTTTCTAAGGCTTAGGGACAGGGTCTCCTTGTGTTAGTGGGTCCAATAGGCAGACCTCTAAATTTGCCCCCTTCCTCCAAAATTTCTGCCCGTTGGTTATTCAATGAAATACGAATCTAGTTACTACTGTCAAGGGACTTGGCAGATGTAAGTTTACTCATCAGATGACCTTAAGAGAGAGATGATCTATGTGGCCCCAGTATAATCACAGGAGGACTTCCAGGCAGGAGTAAGGCAGAAAAGGAAGGCGGAGAGATGCATCAGGGGAGAGCTTGATGCACCATTGCAACTCCATGGTGCAGAGGTTCAGTGACTCGAGGGAGGCTTCCACGAACAAAGGAGGCTTCTTCTAGGACCATATTAGTCCTTCGAGGATCTAGGTTCTGCAAACAGTCTGCCTGAGCTTGGAAGCAGATTCTTCCCAGAGCCTCTCTGTAAGTGACAACAACTCGCTTTTGGCAATAACTCAAGGTGAAACCCGAAACACAGAACCAGTCCAGGGAACCAGGACTTCTGACCTATATGACTGCAAGATAATACATTTTGTTGTTTCAAGTTGTAAACTCTGTAGTAATTTGTTATCGTAGCAATTAAAGTAAATGACCCAATCAATATTTAGCATCTCTTCCTCCCTTGTGGAAAGATAGGATAGAGCCAGGCCAAGGTTGTCGTATTGTGGAAAGAAAGAGAGCTGTAGTGTTTTTCCTTCATGCAGTTACGGATGTGCTTCAGTTTTCCTAATCATGGCCAGGTAATCCTTCTTTAGACATTGTTCCTTGTGAAAAAAAAATATTATAAAGAATATTCTTCAATAAATACTTTGAGTTTTTCTATAATATAAGTCCTTAGGAAAACAATAAAAGAATCAAATGATGTGAACATCTTAAACTCAGATAAAAATCAAACTTGTGTGAGGGCACCTGGGGTGGCTCAGTAGGTTAAGCATCCGACCCTTGATTTTGGCTCAGGTCATGATTTCGGGGTCATGAGATCAAACCCCACATTGGGCTCCCCACTTAGTGGGGAGTCTGCTTCTCTGTCTCTCCCTCTGCCCCTCCCCCTGCTCACTCTCTCTCCTCTCTCAAATAAATAAATAAATACGTCTTTTAAAAAAGTTCAAACTTATCTAAAAATCCCCTACTAATTTTTAGTCTCTCTAGCCACAGCACAAGGATATCTTTCTCTCTACCCTGACAATAATGGGAATTATTAATCTTAAACATGTTGTGAATAATTTCTCCCCAATATTCTTTTATCATTTTATTTTGTTCAAATTTGTTCATATATATTAAAAGATTATTTTATGAAAATGAATTTTATCTATTATCACTGGGTTTGGTATCTTGCTCAGAAAATTCTCTCTCTCTCTCTCTCTCTCTCTCTAAAATTGTTTTTGCCTTTAGATTTCTTAGGCACTGCTGTTTGTTCAAGTTAATATAACAAGTTTTGTTTTCCATTTTAGTAGTGTCTGTTTTTAAGTTTGTTATTAATTCATGGGACTTTGTTTATAGGCTTAATGTATTTCATTATTTGTAGCCTCTGAGGCTATATACATATTTGACCTCTTTAATTTCATTTCACAAGATGTCCGTTTGCTTTGTTTATAATGCCATGTTTATGTATGTGTGTAATACCCATCTATACTTTTTGTTGGCTTAGGTGTTATATGAACATCTTTCCAATCCATGAAGTTTCTATCTATGTTGGATGATGAAAGTTGATGTATTTTGTAAACTGTATAAATGCATTAAAAACTTGACCATTTTCATATGATTAGACAATTAAATAACTTAAATTTTTGTTCTACCACCATGCTATACTTAATAAGCTTGCAACAAGAGGACCATATACTTATGATTTGCTTATTGTAGCATTGATTTCCAGAGATTAGACTGATAAACCATAGATATTCAAATGTGAGCTGTGTTAGAATTTAAGAAGTCTTTGCAAATTTGCCTTAAAATGTAGAATCAGTGGACCCACCAAGAAAGTATGAGACACCATGTATGACCTCACCACATAGTCTTCCATAGTTGTAAGACTGACAGGCTAACAAATGGTAACATATTTTTGCAATCATTTCCATTATTTTACGAAGAGTAAAGCTAAGTGTTTTGATTGGCTTATGCAGGTTAATGGTGAGTTAGTCACTTGTTTTCTATTGATTTGGGGGCAGGTTTGACATTCAGCCTCTACCCACTGGAATTGGGACTGCTGTTCCAACAGAAAAAATATTCTGGTAGAAACTTCCTGGGCGCCTGGGTGGCTCAGTCGTTAAGCATCTGCCTTCGGCTCAGGTCATGATCCCAGGGTCCTGGGATCGAGCCCCACATCAGGCTCCCTGCTCAGCAGGGAGCCTGCTTCTCCTCCTCCCACTCCCCCTGCTTGTGTTCCCTCTCTCACTGTGTCTCTCTGTCAAATAAATAAAATCTTAAAAAAAAAAAAAAAAGAAAGAAACTTCCTGCCCAAGCTCCCTGGTGTGTCCTGATGCTTTTTCAACCCCTCTAAGGGGACCCCACTCTCTACGAACTGAAATGGCAAAGCAGCCCCATCGCCCTAAACCTTAAGTTATTGCCAAAGCCAGCCCTTTCTACAGGTCTGTGTCTACCCATTCCTATTGTTAAGTATTGTTCATATTATTCCTAATAGAAGAAGCTCATTGTATACAAATAGAAATAATATTTCAGTAATTATATACACTCAATTTGGCCTCTGAAAGCGATCCCTTGTTTAGCTAACCTTTTTTATGATGTCTTAATATTTTAATTAAATACATCAGTCAATTATTTTCATGATTTTTAGCTTTCATTTCTTGATTAGGAAGGATTTCCCAACAAGAAATTGAAAGATTTTTTTTTCCTATTTCTTGAATAGTTTTATACATCAGCACCTTTAAAGTATTATGAACTATTTGTTTTATAATATTAAGGAAGTTACAGTTTTTTTAAAATTTTTCTGGAAAATACTCATCCTAAAACCAAGGCATCTTTGACAGATACAAACTGCCCTTGTCCTATATAAATACATGGAATGATGTTGCTTAGCTTATTCTACCCCATTCATGGATATCCATTCTTATATTTACATTATGGCAGATTTAGAGTAGATTCTAATATTTGGTAGGCCAAATTATCATTTACTGTACTCTTTATTTTAGCTTTAAAAATTTTGAAGTTTATTTTGATAACTTTTATCTCTTTTTTTTTTTTTTAAAGATTTTATTTATTTATTTGGGACAGAGAGAATGAGAGACAGAGAGCATGAGAAGGAGGAGGGTCAGAGGGAGAAGCAGGCTCCCTGCCGAGCAGGGAGCCCGATGCGGGACTAGATCCCGGGACTCCAGGATCATGACCTGAGCTGAAGGCAGTCGCTTAACCAACTGAGCCACCCAGGCGCCCCGATAACTTTTATCTCTTAATAATTGTCAAATTTCTTTCCTAATACAATAATTTTATTTTTGAAAGCATTGTGCTGATTTTTAAGTTTGATTAATGATTTTAGGATCCCTCAATATTTTGGACACATCCATACACTCTTTGTTTATAGATGTGTGCCCACCACCCTCCCTGCTTTTCTGAGCATTTTCAGAGATTTTTCTATTGCACTTGTGTGGTCTGAGAATTAATAGGATATTCAGATTACACTTTCTATTATGAAAATTTTATTTTATATCTTAGATAACTATACTTTCAAATTCATATAGTATATTCCTTTGGAATTTAATTACCATATATCTTCTCTGTCTTCCATTTTAATTCCTCCTCTCTCATAATTTTCTCTTTTACTTCCTTTCCTTTTACAACTCAGGAGAGTTTAAGTTGTCCTTTCCTTCATTCATTCGATTTTCAACATCAGCTTATCTAATGCTCCTGAAAGTTTGTTTGCTTTAAAATTTCCTTTTTTTTGCTCATTGCTCTGGATCCTAAAGTATCTGATCCAGTCTCAAATGTATTTTTCTTCTCCTCAGTACATGCTTTTCTTTTCCCAAAGAAGCCGTATTTTTCCCTATTGAAAATGCCATATAATGTTCCCCCTCCCCTTCTGGGTTGTATCAAAAGTGATTTCAGGTTGCGCTTACCTAGGTTATGAAGAGGATATGCCTTTCTCCTTACTCTGAAATGAATTTTCAGGGTCTCAGTGGTTCTTTCCCGTGATCATTCATTCCTAAGGGGGGCAATGTACCATGCCCGTTCTTTTTGTTTTGTCCCAGCAGACACTGTCAGCATCTGCCTTACATCTTTCCTCCCCTGCATTGTCTGTGAGGTCGAGTTCCCTTCCCGCTGCCGCTGGGACGGAGCCAGGCTGCAGCAGGGGCGCACTGCCCTGCCGGAGCCCTGGTACCCTCTCCACCGCCCCCCGTGCCCCCAGCAGTCGCAGGCACAGGCCGGCGCCTAACTCTCCGGAGAAACCGCTTCCTTACAAGATGCACAGTCCTGGGAAGCTCATTTTCTGCCTGAAACTATTTTGTTTTGTTTTACCAGAAAACACAGAACGCTTCCAGAGACTGACTCTAGCTCCCAAGTCGGTGTTTCCTCCACCTCCACTTACCCCAATATGGGACCAAAAAAACCCAAACTACAACAAAAAACATGCTGAGTCAGTCACCAGTACGCATCCAGTTTAGTGCAGAAAGCCCAACTACCCTGCATTTTCAGGGGAGTGGGCTGAACACAGAGAATCGGGTGCCCAGGAGGTACCTGGAGGACCTGCGGGGGCGAGTCCACAGAGCCACGCACGTGCAGAGCTGCTCGGACCACGAGTGTCCCTTCCCCTGCCACGGGACAGGCGCACCTCTGGGGCCTCACTTGCTGGCGGAGAGCAGCCGGGAGATGGCCTCGAACTTGTTCTGCCATCCAAACCTTATCCAGGGCTTGGAGGTCACAAACAGGGTTTTGATCCCGAAATCAACCTGCAAAGAGGGGTAAGAAATGTGGTGTATCTTTTTGTAGGCTTCATTATCCGGGAACTTCCCCCAAAGAAGGCCCACACTGAGCTGAATGAGCCAATCTGCGTTGTTCTCCCTCCCACGTTTTTCCGTTTTAAAAACTGTCCATGTCTCCACTTTGTGTGCGTAACTGTCAGCTCCCAATTTCCTAGCACACGCTGACCGGAGTACAGCATCTTCCCTGCCCTCCATACAGACAATTCTGTTTGTGGGTCTATGTGTTTGATTTGCAATCTCAGCATAAAAGAGTCAAGGGTCAGGAAGACAGCGTGCAAACCAGCTCTGCACGACCCTGGGCATCCACGTCCTGGCACCAAGCGTCTGCAATCCACAGTGCACAGAGGTCTGTCTTCCTGCCTCATCCTATCCAGGTCGGGCTACTTTTCATGCAGGGTAGCATGGACCAACACATGTCATTTTCTTTTTTGCCAATCTATCTCCAAGTGTCTCAGTATTAAGGTAAATTTTAAGTTTTAGCAATAGCCTGCTAATCGATCTCAGTTAAGTGAATTGTAGTATTTTTTTTTTCCTGTGTCTTTTCTTAAATTTCATATTTTTTTTAAAATTTGAGTCTAGTTGACTGACACACAATGTTACATTAGTTTCAGGTGCACAGAATTGTGTTTCAAAAACTCTGTATGGGGGCGCCTGGGTGGCTCAGTTGGTTAAGCGACTGCCTTCAGCTCAGGTCATGATCCTGGAGTCCCTGGATCGAGTCCCGCATTGGGCTCCCTGCTCGGCAGGGAGCCTGCTTCTCCCTCTGACCCTCCCCCTTCTCATGTACTCTCTGTCTCTCTCATTCTCTCTGTCTCAAATAAATAAAATCTTTAAAAACAAAACAAACAAAAAACTCTGTATGTAATTGCTGTGCTCATCACAAGCATAGTTAAAATCTACGACCAAACTTGAGAGGCTATGTTAGGAGCTTCTCTCTGGGGATAATTTGATCTGACAATCCTATAGATGATGTTTATGCTAAATCACTAAGTATCTATGTTGACGATTTTCACAAAATTCAAATATTCTGGTAAAAATTTTATTTTATGTTTTTGTGAAAATCGAAAGTTATCTAAAAGAGATGATGTAAATAAAACAATATCTGTCGCTAATCACTGTTCTCTTCGTCTGGTCAGAGTATGTTTTTGGTTGTCAATGAATGACAGCTAGACTCATGGCTGATGGTTCTGGTAGCAGGAAGAGAAGCAAACCAGGGTATGTGCGTCCAAAGTGGCACAAGAATCATCACTGTCCTCCAGCTATTTTTTTTTTTTTTGACACAGACTCTACCATATTTAAGAGCAAAGATAAGACATGTTGGACAATTGCACATGGGATGGATCGAGGGATTTACTTCATAGGGCCCAAGGATGCTTCTGACCAAAGTTAAACAGAATTGCCCATGGAGCTATTAGTCTCTCATTTCATGATTTTTCATGGATTTTCAGTGACTCAATGAGTTTTGATGCTGCAATTTTTTATGCTCAAATTGTCACAAATTTTGCCTGTGGGAACTCCTTCAGCCTGGATCCCGTGTCTTTTGCCAGGATCTTGTTAGTCTTGGAGAGTACCTCTGCTTCATGATATAAAAATGTACCAGGGAGGGTCACATGACCCGTTCTTTCCCACAAGCTGGAAATCAGCCATCCTCAAAGGAGACTATATCAGTTTGGTAGAAAACGGTATTTACAGACTCCAATTTAGGTACTATTTACAGCTGGTGTGGTCTTTGCTGGCAACATGACATTGTTTTTAGGCCATTTTAAAGAGCAGACCTAGAAATACCTTTTTCTGTATCTGTATTAATATCAATATCTATATATTTTTTACAAATCTTGAGTTGACACTGATATTTGCAATTTATTCATCTTGAGACATTGAAATGTCTCTGTTCCTATGATTTCATAATTTTAATGATTTTCCTTAATTCAAATGTTGATAACAGCATTTACAAAATCTAAAACCTACAATAGCTTCAAAATTGCAGTGCAGATACTTCTACAAACAAGAAAACTTAATGAACAGAATTTTATTTATTTATTCACTCATTCATTCATTCACTTATTTTCATAGATTGCATCCCAGTAAGTATGTAGACTGAAAATACTGGTTTTGAAAGTTCCACAAGTAACCCTTTACTTTTTTTTTTTTTAAGTAGAAACTTCTTGGTTTCTTTCTCTCTTTTTTAAAGATTTTATTTATTTAAGAGAGAAGGAGAGAGAGAACACAAGCAGGGGCGGAGGGAGAGGGAGAAGCAGACTTCCAGCTGATCAGGGACCCTGATGCGGGACTCGATCCCAGGACCCCGAGATCATGACCTGAGCTGAAGGCAGACTCTTAACTGACTGAGCTACCCAGGCATCCCCACAAATAACCCTTTTCAAGATGGTTTTGCAAGTCATTTGGTAATGAATAGGTATATTTATGCAGTAAATATTATCTTGGTTCCCTCTACTATCCCTGTGACTTTCCTATGCAGTGATCACGTACATACCCTGCCAGTTGTCATGGGATTTGCAGAGCTTGTCGCTGCAGTAAGGGAATAATTCTGCAGCACTGTGGTCAGGTTGGACTTGTGATTTTCTTTGCAAGTGGAAGTGACAGACACCACTTTTGAGGAGAGAAGAGGCTCTTCCTTTCCTCTTTTTCCCCTGTTCCTTTGTTAGGAGAGCTCCTTCAGCATAGACCCCATTGAAGAAGTCACAGGTGATCTGCAGTAGATTTCACAAGTAACGTGAACAAGAAGTAAATCATTGTTATTTTAGGCCTCTGAGATCAAATAGATATAGAGATACACACAGAAGTCTGCTGTCCACCTGTGCCCTGCACACACTGAGCACAATGCCCGATAGTCTGGCCTTCTTGGAAATGTGACCATTTTTAAAATTTCCTGTTCACGGTAGAACAAAAGCCTTCTTAACCAGTTCTTGATCTGATTGAAGAGCACAAAAAATATAAATTCCCCTTCTAAACAAAACAAAACAAAAATATATTGTTGTTATATATAAATTTCATGTCCATCTTCACACCTGAAGGTGAGACGATAAGGAGGAAAAGGAAGTTGATTTTCATTTTGTTACTTATAAGGTTAAATTTAATTAGTGAGGGTAGCCTGCTTGGGAGAGATTGTGGTGATTTTTTCTACAAGAGCAAGAAGAACCACATTTTCCTTCTTTTCCTTCTAGATTGAGATAGTTTCTCTACAACCAAGAAAAGGGCTGTAAGAATTTTGGAAGGTCATAGCTTCCATGTTCCATTAACTTGTGTTTTTATGTTTCTCTTCCCCTTGCTGATTGGGAGTAAATATCCTAAGATGGAACCTTCTGATTTTTTCCTAAGCAATCTAAAAAGGTAAAACTAAAAAGGAAGAGGGTAGGTTCCAGGGGTGTTCACAAGCTGAAAGACAGAAGCAGGCAGGTCTCAAAGTCAGCTACAACCCAGGAAAAATATTTATTTCTGAGGTCCTGAGAGGGGGTTGTCTTTGTCTTATTGGGCTGTCACACAAAGATGGAATGGCTTAAACAAGAGAAAGCTATTTTCCCACAGTTCCAGAGGCTGCAAGTCCAAAATTAGGGGTATTGGCATGGTTGGTTCTAGTGAGAGCTCTCTTCTTGGCTGTGGAGAACTATCTCTGTGTCCTCACATGGCTTCTGTCTGTGTGTGTGTGGGGGGAAATGTCCCTCTTTTCCTCTTCTTATAAGTCCACCGATTCTATCAGATTAGGACTTCACTCTTATGACCTCATTTAACCTTAAAATCCTTCTAAACATCCTATCTCCAATATAGTCACATTGGGTGTTAGGGTTTCCCCATATGAATTTCCAGGGGACACAATTCAGTTCATAGCAGGGCTTCTAAAGCAACAGGGGGAAAGGCCCAGACAGCCACAAGGAGGGAGTAACAACTAGGAATTTTATTATTCTATCATTTTTTTTTTAACTTTCATGTCTCAATGAGGAGACTGTATTATTGTTATTTTAGAAATATACACATACAGTGTATCTTATAAAGACACTAGGAATCAAGAAGTTATATATATATATATATATATATATACACATATATATCAATTATATATATTATATATCAACTGACATATATAACATATCAATTAACATCACCACGTAATAGCAGAAATACATATATATGGCGATGTTAATTGAGAATCTCCACGAAAATAATTTTAAAAATTAAAAAAATTAAAAGTTAAAAAATTAAAAAAAAATGAAACTTTACCCATGACCTTATCCATGAGAAATCAGCTTTTTTTTTAAGATTTTTATTTTATTTATTTTTGAGAGAGAATGAGCGAGGGAGAGAGAAAGAACATGAGTGGGGTGAAGGGCAGAGGGAGAAGCAGACTCCCTGCTGAGCAGGGAGCCCAATGTAGGGCTCGATCCCGGGACTCTGGGATCATGACTTGAGCTGAAGGCAGACATTTAACCAAATGAGCCACCCAGGTGCCCCATGGAATCAGATTTTCTGAGGGGTCTCTTGAGTCTGGGGGTCCTCAGATGTTCCCAGAAATCCTGCCCCATTATTATAAATTTATTTTTTTTCTGGAAAATAGAAAAAAGAAATATTTAGTGATAGTCTAATTTGGCCATTATGGAAGACAGGTTCAATTGTCTTTGGGGAGACAGGTCATATATACTGGAAGAAAATCTAAGCCCATAATTTGTCCCTGCAGTTGGAAGTAGAAAGTCCATTCTTAGAACAATGAATGCAAAATTCATGGAATAGATAGGAATTGAGTTGAGGTTTAAAGAATGAAGAGAAACTATATAAAAGAGGAAGCTGGCTCTAGTAAAGGAAGAAGAGGTTGGTATAGAATATAGAAGATTACATTAAACAAAAATGAATCAGCTTTAACATGATTTTAAATTTCATTGACAATTCTTACCTGAGAAGCAATTCTGACACATAACCAAGAGCGTGGGATTTCAAATCAGACCAATACAGCTTCATTTTCTTCTGCTCCACCACATACTGCACTCCACTCTGTGAACGTCACCTACGTATACCTCAGCACCTTGCTATAAATGGGGATCCCAGTTCACTGAATTATTGGGAGATTATCCCATACCTTTAAATCACCTACATAACATCTGTTCCACTTAAAATAAGTGCTCAATATACATGAGTTATTATTACTCTAACTCATCACCAGGTATGGTCATTGCATCTATTTTTAGCTAATGGAAGTCACCGCTATTTCTTTGGCTAATATTCATTGATACTCTTTGATAGTAAATTCAGATACCACAGTGAAGTTTTTTTTTCCCCACACCATTATTTGTTGTTATACATTTCTTCCTCATGTATATACATATTACATGAGCTATATATAATAATTATCCTAATTTGGGTTGTTGACATTTGATATATGCAGAGAACTTTGTGTTGGTCAGCTACTCCCACCTTGCTTCCAATCGTGTTCTCACCTACTAGCATTTCTTTCTAAGGACGGGGACAGGTGTCCTAATTACCAGTCAGGAAGCATACCCCGGCACATCTCTTCTTGTGCTGTTTGTCTTTGGTACCCCCCACATTAATGCCTTGGAGCCATTGGATGCCCTTCATCTCTGCTGACATGTGTTCATTTTTGTCTTATATCAGGAGATGCATCGTGAAAAACGTCCCCCTTGAGGAAGCTTCAAAAGTCATGTTTCCTTTATTGCAAAGCTCTTTTCTCTAGTTATATTTTTCACAAGTATAACCTGTCTTTAATCACGACATGACCTTGACAAGATTTAGAATCACAGAACCTTGCCATTTGCTTGGACCTGTGGGGATATCCAGTTGAACCCAATACAGAAATTTTCACTCCCACATTCCTGATGAATGGCCGTGTAGCCCTTGCATGCATTTCTGCAGTGACAGGGTGTTCAGTAACTCAAGAGGCAGCAAATCTCACTGCTGGCTAGCACTGAGAGCATCGTATATTGAGCCCATATATGCTTGCCTCCAACTCTAACCCCGGCAGTAATTCAGGGCTGCAGGACTAGAAGGCATACCGCAGGGTAAGGACCTCTGTTCACTTTCTCCAGATAGACTGTAAATGAAATGGGGTTTTCCTTTCTCAGTATTCTCCTGTACTTAACTATGGGTAGTTCTGGTTATAATGATTATCACTCTCGAAAGTGGCTCAAACTGAACATTCTGGATATTCCCAGAGGTGCAGAAGCCTGTAATACAACTTTCGAAGACTGATATGCCATCCATCAAGCACGATTCTCTCAGGCTCCATTGGTTTTATTATTAATCACTTATTTCATTTATTTTCCAATTGCTTTACAGAGTGGTCTCACATTAAGCCTGGGGCTAACTAAAGTAACTTAGACTAGATCTACAGTATCCTCATTTATAAAAGTGGAACAATAGGTCTGGGTCCAACTTTATGTAGCAAAGGACAATATTCAAACCTTAAAGTGCCTTGTATGTCCCTTAATCCATCAAGGTATTGTTTAAAATCATGTTATACATGCATGTCTGTGTGAATTAATAACTGAAGGCTTAATTTTTTTTTTATAAAGATAAATGCTGGAAATCACCCTCAATGATAGTAAGTAGCTAAGCTTCATTGTTGTTAGTGCTTTATAAACACTAACCCATTTATTCTATATAAGAATCCGTCCAGGAGGGCTGCTGAGTGGCTCAGTTGGTTAAGTGGCCGACTCTCGGTTTCAGCTCAGGTCATGATTTCACTGGTCGTGAGATTGAGCCCCACATTGGGCTCCACATTCAGCTTGGAATCTGCTTGAGATTCTCTCTCTCTCTCTTCCTCTCCCTCTCTCCCTCCCCCACTCGTGATCTCCCTTTCTCTCTCTCTAAAATAAATAAGTAAAATCTTTAAAAAAAAATCATGACAGGAAGGAATCATTCTTATCTCTGCTTCAGGGATGCAGAAAACTGTTACATAGAGAGAAAAGTATCAGAGGTGGTGTTCAAAACCGGAACTTTGGGTTCTAAAGATCCCATGTACCTCATCTTCATGCTGGCTAATCTGTGAGCTTCAGTACATGCACGTAACACAGGTATGGTGTGTGTGGCGCATGCTGAGTGTTTGAGGATAAGAAGAACTGAGTGGCTGGGACTTCTAGTGGATGCACATAAAATACAAGAGAAACTGTGTGTTTCTCAGAAAGCTTCCACATTGTCTCTTCTATAGCAAAGACAGCTATTTAGAATGCTTGCATTTTTAGTAAGTAACAGAGTCCCAAATATGTGTCTTTTTTTCTTGCATGCTCCTGAGAACTGAAAATCTCTGAAGTTCATTGAAAGATATTTAAAAACAAAAACTTGACACAAGATTTTGGATATGAAAGGCACAATGACAGTCCTCAGCAAATGTTTGGAAAAAGAGTTTTAATAGGAATTCTTAGGCTTTAGATAGAAGGTTTGAAATCAAAGGCAGATGGGGATGTTCTCATGTTTAAGGCATTCTTCTAATTTAAAGTAATAGTATGAGGTTAACTTTTCTTCTCCAAAGTTTGTAATCACAGGTCATTTTAGGATAAGTCAGATATTGCTTGTCACGGCAGTTCTTAAGAGCAAGGACTACTACTGCAGGCTTTGATGTGGGAACAACTGAATGTAATTGACTTAATGTCACTGCTGTATACCTTCCATCATCACTGAAGGGATGGTAGGGTTGGTAATGGTTTGTGATACTTTTGCTGAATATCATCACCATGTATAATTCACATGTAGCAAGCCTGAAAACAAAGAAGAAAAACAGTCCAGCTTGGAATGCAAAATCAGTTTATATGCTAGTTTTTGTTTTGCTCATGTCCAATAAGCAGCATTTTAATTTTTTTAAGATTTTATTTATTTTTAGAGAGAGAAATTGCATGCAAGTGAGCAGGGGGAGGAAGAAAGGGGGAGGGAGAGGGAGAGAGAATCTGAAGCAGACTCCACACTCAGTGCAGAGCCCAAAGCAGGGCTTGATCCCACAACCTCGTGACCCTAGCTGAAACCAAGACTCAGACACTTAACCGACTGAACCACCCAGGCACCACCCCACCCCCCAATAAGCAGCATTTTAGATAATCATGATTTTATTGGTAACTAGGAAGTAGGTTCCTCTTAAGTCAGTGTTAAACTTGAACGGAGAGCACAGTCACACTTTCTAAATGCAATTTAGGTAAATAGAAAGCTTTTTGCTGCTGACTGACTCTATGGCTTCAGAAGTATCAACTGTACTGCTCATTGATCTTTCCTTGGTACACTCTGGTCTTCGCGGGCTTCTCTGTTCACATCATGGCACATAAACTGTGAAGACAGAATTGCTAGTTTTCTTCTCCATTAAAGAAGATTTCCAGAAGATGCAAAGACAGATGGTGCATGATAACCTCTACACCTTGGCTCCATATTGCACTGTAAACTCTTCTAAAAACAATAGCATCCTCTTCAGAAAAACATAAAAGAAAAAAGAAAAGCCCAAGGTGAATTTGTGCTACATTGCTTGCTTGATGTTTTGGAAAATACAAAATTAAAATGACATAATGATATTCATAGCTGGTGTCCACATCTACCACACAGCCCTATTTAATGTCAGTACTAAACACTTTTGACAGAGGGGAGGCTTCTGAGATAGAAGTTGTTAAGGGTACTCAGATCTCCCCTCAGGAATCAAAGACTTATTTCCTTACCTTCTGGGTACAGCCTTCTTCAGATTCACAACTCCAAGTTCACAATTCTGTTCTGCCAGGCAGCCTGTATTCAATGTCACATCAACATGGGAGATAAAGACCCACATGTTCTACCCCAACACAAGACAACTGCCATTGATACCTTGATTCCAGAGCTCCCCAAGATGTGCTTCAGGTAATTTTGAGAGATGTTCCACGACTTAACTTCTCCCTCTGTGGATACCTCCCATCTCTTCCAAAGTGTTGACCCCAATCTCACTCACTAATAAACACACTGCCTGCTAATTTCAACCTCAGAGTTTGCTGCCCTGGGACCTAAGTCTTGACAGTTGGTGCCAGGAATTGTCCCATCAAAGAGAGACTAAAATGGAATTTTAGAGCTGCATTAGATGCTATCCAGCTGGCAATGAAGACTCTATTGGTGGCAGGTGGAGCACAGAATCCCTGGCACAAGATCACTGTGTAATAGCTAAAACTTTCACTAGTTATGAACGGCAAGGTTAAACCATGGACGAGGTTGTGGTACAATCTGGTGTTTGAGAAATTGGGGGTAAATAGCAACTGTAAAGATAATGGGATTGAATTGGCTGTTGCTAAGCTTGAGAGTGATCAATTGGCAATTTCACACTAAATGAGGATGCTGGAGGGCCTCACTGACTGCATAGGAAGCTCAGTCCAGAACTAGGGCTTCATGGTTAAAGTAGCTGAGCTTCAAAGAAAGGAAACTCCCAACCAAAGCAGTTCTGCCACATTGAGTACAGAACCCCAGTTGAGAAAGAATGGATTCTGGGACAAAGAGAGAAGACGAAGAAAGGACATTTAGATTGATGCCTCCAAATTTCATGTATCCCCAGATACCTTTGAACCCTCTGATCTTGCAGAAGTGGCCTGTTCTTCTCAATTAAGGGAATACTTCCTAGTAAGGTCAGGAACTGCCCATTCCTTGATGGGAGGCCTCTGTCTTGCAAGACAACACTCGCATACCATGGGTTCTGCTTCTACCTTTTCTCCTGGCATTTAGGTCAATAAAATTGATAATATTCTGGGCTTGCTAAGAGAGGAGCTGAAGGACCTAGTTTGCAAGCACTGGCAGGATCTGGGAGAATGCTGTTGGGGAGGAAAAATATTTTTCCCTCTAGCGTTCTAGGTTCTGGACAGAGATTTCCCATAATAAAAGGATGATTCACAGGAAAAAAAAAAATAATTACACATGTACATACAGGATCCCACAAATATATGAGACTTGTAAAAGTGTCCAGAACAGGAAACTTTAAACCTTTTGGACAAAGAAACAATAAATTTGTGAAAAAGTGACAAAACCAAGGATTTTGAGCCAGGGGTGGTAACATGGTGACGTAATAAGGTTTGCTTATACAGCCTTCTTGGCCCTAAATTCCCTGTCTCTGCTGATAAAGATACCTTACATCCTTCTGGTATGGGGAGGTTACCTTTCACATGAGATATTTATCTCCTGCTTTCAGGGGGTCAAAGGAGGGTCTGAGTGTCCTTATACTGGATGTTTCTCAAGTAACTTTAATTCAAAATAATCAATATGCCAAGGTGGCATATTTTAGAGTGACATATTCTGAACTCCTACAATGCATATGGGACTGGAAGATGAGGGTGATGGATCAAGAGGGGCAAAATGGAAATGTCTATAAAACAGAGTTTTTAGTGGCACCTGAGTGGCTCAGTCGGCTAAACGTCCGCCTTCAGCTCAAGTCATGATCCCAGAGTCCTGGGATCGAGCCCCACATTGGGGCTCCTTGCTCCGTGGGGAGTCTGCTTCTCCCTCTCCCTGCTGCTCCCCCTGCTTATACTCTCTCTCTCTGTCAAATAAATATATAAAATCTTTTTTTTAAATAGAGTTTTTAAATATGGGAGCAGTCCCCTGAGATATAGGATTTCACACTCTAGCAAGAACATGGTGCAAACATGCTGTTCTGATGACTCTTGGAGCAATGGAAAGAGTAATGGCCCACATTAAGGTAGGTAGAGATGCCAAAACTTCTGCCGGTTAGTGGAAAAAGGGATTAAGAAGCTCAGAAAAAATGTTAGGGTAGAGATATGATGGGACAGGAAACCCTCCTTTGTTCCGCAGGAGAGCTGGAGAGATACACCACTGAGCAAAGCAAGCAATAAGAAACACACTATTTAGATGGGGCAGGAATCCCTAAGAAGTTCAGTGGTGGCTCTCCATCACCCATGGGGGACATGCTGCAACAGAACTGAGCATCCATTCCAAGAGAGGCAAGAGGTAAAAACATGGGTGAGATGACTTGTCCAGATTGACGGCCACCCTCCGTCATTAACCACCTCAGTGTCGGCACAACTGACATGTGAAAGGGAACCAGAGTTGTAGGGCTGGAGACAGCCCCCTTAGCAGGCTGGCACAGCTCAACTGTATAGCCTGCCAACAGCAGAAAACAAAACTGTTACCTAAAAACAGGGCACCACTCCTTGAGAACTCAATCGTCTAACTGGTGCAAAATGGCTCCATTGGGCCCTTTCCAGGCTGGAAGGACATTCATTTTGTGACTGGAAGTCATGCATTCCAGGAACAGGTTTCGTATCCATAGGACCTCATCATCCAGTACTACTATCCTAGCAATTACAGAGGCTCGAGCCACTGGCTCAATATTCTACATGATACCATGAAATGTAAAGGATGTGGGCTCATGACCACAGTATCTGCTGTTTTTATAAAATAACCACAGCTGTCACCCTGATAAAGTAAGGGAATTATCTATTTAAAGGTACAACTGATGCTCCAGCTTGGGAGCAATACCTTATGAGAATAGGGCATCATATTCAGAATGTAATATATTATTTAAATCAATGACAATTATAGGCTGCTTTTTCCCCAACAGGTAGGATACATGGGTCCAGGAAGTAAGAGATCAGAGTAGGACTCTCTCTATTTCTCATCACTTCCAGTGACCTGTTTGGGAATTTGTACTTTCTGTATCCACAGTTCTGTGCTCTGCATGTTTGTAGATCTTTGTTAGCTAAGGGGCAACACATCCATGAGGAGCACAGTGAGAGTCCCCTTGCGCTGTAAGTTACAGCTGCAGTCTGGGCACTTCAGACTCTTCATGCCAGGAGGCCAGTGAGGAAGAAGTGTCACCTTCAAGGCAGGCATAATTAACCTTGATCATCAGGATGAGATAGGCTGCTGTGGGGGCAGGTAGGAGTACATCTAGCATTTAGGTGGGTTAATCTGCCCTTTCCTGGCACTTCTTTATTAAATTTTGAAGAAGACATGGTGGCCAAGGACTCAGATGCCTAGAGGATGAAAGGCATGATCACAACACCAGATGAATCAGCAAGACAAGCAGAGGTACTGGCCAAAGGGGGAAGAAATCTGGACTGGTAGAAGAGGGAGATGATGAGGATCTGTTGAAGTTTTACCACCAGATGCAGAGGCAGAGCCTATAGCCCACCCAGCTGCTGGGAGTGCTGGCGAAAGTAGTCTTCAGCTGGTGGCCCTCTTGGAAATGGACTCTGGTGAAGAAAACTAGCTCACTCAAGGTCATTCCTCCTTCCTAAGGCAGCCACAATTCACGGACTGGTCCACACAAGGACAATAAGGCTCCACACTCCCAGCCCAAATGTGGGAGCTCCGGAATGCCAACCCCCTGCTCCAGGTCTCCCCATGGAATCAACAGAAGATTTCACTGGGACCCAATAGAATAGCTATTCCACTTGTCACTCTGTCCAATCCGCCTTCCTTTTCTTCTCCTCTATGCATAGTAGTCCCAAGAGCACTTCCTAAAAAGTACCCTTCCAGGTAGTTTCCACAGTGGAGTCTGCTTCCCAGGGAGCCCAACCAGTGGCCTTACTGAAATGGCTTCCTTCATTCTATCTCCTGCCAGGACCATGCAGGAGTTTTTCTTGTAGTGATTGGAATTTTTGCTTCTACACATTGCAGTTGGATCATTTCTTATAGTTTCTATAACTCTGATGAGACTCCCTATACTTTATTATAGTTCTTTCAAGCATTTATAATAGCTTCTTTGTGTTTATAAATTTAACTTCTGGGAACTTAAAGTTTTCTTTCTATTAAATACTTTCTTTTTTTTTTCTTTCTCTTTTTTTACCATAAATTACATTTTCCTTTTTCTTTGTAATTCTAGTGATTTAAAAAAAAATGGACATATTGAGTAATAAAATCAATTTAGGAAGTCCAGATCCCGTTATCTTTCTTTAAAAAAATGCTGATTCTTGTTGCAGCAGTCACATCAATTACAACTGATCACTTTAAATTTGTATAAACCTGATTTTGTGCTTCATTAATGAAGATCTGTGGAAAGTCCTAAGTGCTTTCCAAGCTCTTCTAACTATAAGGGACTCAAACCCCAAATTCTCTCTTCTATGAGATCTTTCCAAAACTTGATTTTAGGTTTGGTTAGGGTGGGTCTAGTGCATATTTCACTCTAGGGCATGGCCCAGACTACATTTCTGATGTCTCAAGGTTTCCATGAGTGTTAATGATGTGCTAAGGAGATCTCCCATGGTCTCAACATTATCCTTAGTCTACTAAGGTAGCACTTGTTGTCTGAGTACCTTACAGATAGGGTGGCTTTCACTGAATATGTGCATATGAGTATGACTTTTGTAAAGGATGGATTTCTGGGGCTCTCTGTATAGCTCTCTTCTCTAATACATCCCAGATTTCTGCTCCTTTGGCTGCAGTAGACTGATCTCTGCCGTTTTAGTTTATTGGGATCTCTGCTTTGCTCAGCAAACAGTCAGTAACCTTTATATTACTTGCTGGTGGTCATAGGACTCTTCATGTGAGTTGTCTCCTCAGGGGCTGCAGTCCTGCAATGCCCTCAGCCAGTGCTTAAAAACACTGCTGTCATATATTTTGTCCAATTACAAAGCTGTTTCTTGTAGGAGAGGAAGTCTTGTATTCTTTCATGGGAGGAAACAGAAGTCTGAGAGAATTTATCTCTGTATTTAAAAATGTAATTTGTATAATTCAGTCGTATATTTGCATGAAAGTATGACTTCTATGCTTCCAAAAAATAAGAATAACAAAAAAGTCACACTTACTTATTTAATGCTAAATTGACACTTTCTTGTCTAAGTACGTGTTGTTGTTTCAGATATGACATCTTAAGATCAACGCAAACAGATTGGGAGTGACACTTCGCAACGTGTGTGTGTGTGTATGTGTTTCAACACCACCGAGCAGCTAACTCAACTCCACACTGTTGGAGAGAGCATCAGATCCCACAGGTTAAGGCTTCTGCAAGAGGGCCTCCACCCTCCACTTTAGATGTTAGTCCATTAAAAAAAAAAAAATTATTGTTATGTTAATCGCCATACATTACATCATTAGTTTTTGATGTAGTGTTCCATGATTCATTGTTTGCATATAACATCCAGTGCTCCATTCAATACATGCCCTCTTTAATACCCATCACCAGGCTAACCCATCGCCCCACTCCCCTCTGAAACCCTGTTTGTTTTTCAGAGTCCATCATCTCTCATGGTTCGTCTCCCCCTCCGATTCCACCCCTTCATTCTTCCCCTCCTGCTATCTTCTTCTCCTTTTTTTTCTTAACATATATTGCATTATTTGTTTCAGAGGTACAGATCTGTGATTCAACAGTCTTGCACAATTCACAGCGCTTACCAGAGCACATACCCTCCCCAGTGTCTATCACCCAGTCACCCCATCCCTCCCACCCCACCCCCCACTCCAGCAACCCTCAGTTTTTTTCCTGCGATTAAGAATTCCTCAATCAGTGAGATCATATGATACATGTCTTTCTCTGTTTGACTTACTTCACTCAATAATACCCTCCAGTTCCATCCATGTCATTGCAAATGGCAAGATCTCATTCCTTTTGATGGCTGCATAATATTCCATTGTATATATATACCACTTCTTCTTTATCCATTCATCTGTCGATGGACATCTTGGCTCTTTCCACAGTTTGGCTATTGTGGACATTGCTGCTATAAACATCGGGGTGCACATACCCCTTCGGATCTCTACATTTGTATCTTTGGGGTAAATACCCAGTAGTGCAATTGCTAGATCATATGGTAGCTCTATTTTCAACTTTTTGAGGAACCTTTCAGAGTGGCTGCACCAGCTTGCATTCCCACCAACAGTGTAGGAGGGTTTCCCTTTCTCCGCATCCCCGCCAACATCTGTCGTTTCCTGGTTAGTCCATGTTTTTATCTGTGCTTCTGATCAATTAGTTATAATTTGGAGGTTCCCAGAAAGCCCTCGTCAGGTGCAATTAATTTGCTAGAGCAGCTCACGAATCCAGACAAACATTTACTATTGTTGATCAGTTTATTATAAAGGGTATAAAAGATACAGGCGAACAGACAGATGAAGCCACACAGAGGGCAAAATCTGGAAGCGTCCTGAGCACAGGGGCTTCTGTCACCATGGAGTTCAGGAAGCCACCCTCCCAGCCTATGGGTGTGTTCACCAAGCTGGAGCTCACAAAATCTTGTTTAAGGGTTTTTATTGTTGTTGTTCTAAAATTTTATTAATTTATTTGAGAGAGAGAGAGAGCATGAGCAGGGCGAGGAGCAGAGGGAGAGGGAGAAGCAGACTCCCCACTGAGCAGGGAGCCCGATGTGATGATGTGATGTGGGGGAGGGGAGATCCATCCCAAGACCCTGAGATCATGACCTGAGCTGAAGGCAGATGCTTAACTGACTGAGCCACCCAGGTGCCCCTTGTTTAAGAGTTTTAATAAAGCTTAGTCTATAGCCCCTCTTCCACTTCCCAGAGGTTGGTAGGTGTAGTGGAAAGTTCCCCCCATTTAATTCATTTGGTCTTTTCAGGGGCCAGTCCCAACCTGAGGCTATCTAGGGGCCCCACCAAAGTCACCTCATTAGCATAAACTCAGAAGTACTCAAAGGGGCTGCGTATGGATGACAAAAGACTGTCACTCAGGAAATGCTAAGGGTTTTAGGAGCTCTGTGCCAGGAACCAAGGACAAAGACTACATATATTTCCTTTTATACCACACACTTATAAAGAAAAAGTAGATGTGTGTCTTTGGGCTAACATTCTAACACCCCTAAATCGTTAATACTTCACTCTTCTCATCCTGAATGTAAATGTTTCATGTCACAGACTTCTTCTTCCTAAACCAAGGCATATTACAGCTTTTTTTTTTTTCCTCTCCTTTACAGGACTTTTTAAATTTAACACAAGTTCTATTGTAGTCCTCGTCACAGAAATTGTTGTTGTTGTTTTTTTATATTGTGTAGCCACTCTTACATGGAGTCTGTTTTTTTTTTTTTTTTCTTTCTTCTTTTGAAATAAAGATTCTATACTAACTGGCGAGAGTAGAAAACTGATTCTACATAGTTGGGTATTGAGGGTTGCCGGGAGTGTTTGCAGAAGGTCATTACCAATTGAGAATATCTCATTCTCCATGTTTCTGTCTCTGAACCAAAGAAAGGAATTATGAGTCTCTGAAACTCATGTTGGAAGATGAGCAGTGGCACCAGATGTACAAATAAATCCATGCCAACTAAAACTTACATAAGTATTTGCCAAGTTTTCCCCAAAACTTTTTTTTTACCAGTCAAAAAAAAAAAATTCAAAACATGGAAAATGTTCATATACATGAGAAGAAGCACAGAATCAGTGAGTATGGAAGCTGAGACCTGAATGAGAGAGAAAAATACAGTGAAGTAGAAAGTTGAAGAAACTCTTCTCCTTCCTTCTATGTAATTGGCACTCAACTTGGGCCAGACCTTCAATGTCCTTGAACATGACTTTTTTTTTTTTTTTCCCTCTCTCAAAAAAAATTGTTTTTTTATTTTCTAAACCCAATACCTTCTGTCTTCTCAGGATATCTTCCACCAACTGTCCCTCTCTTCCATTCCACTCTTAAAATATATATATATATATTTATTTATTTATTTTAGAGAGACAGAGAACACAGGTGCATGCGAGTGCATGGGGAGAGAGGCCGAGAGAGAGGGAGAGAGAGAATCCCAAGCAGACTCCCACTGAGCACAGAGCCCTGTGCAGGGCTAGATTCATGATCTGAACCAAAGCCAAGAGTTGGAAGCTCAACTGACTGAGTCACCCAGGTGCCTCTTCCACTCTATTCTTATGTAGAATGTAGAATATTCAGAGGGAGAGGGATACAGACTTAATGATGTCAGCAATAAAGATATTTCCTCTACATTGGCTCCCCTAAAATAATGACTGTATCTCTTCTTCACTCTTTTGTAAGACCTAAAAATAGGCTAGTTTTCCATAGAAAAGCTTAAAATGGTACCAAAAACATTAATAGGCACTTAAAGGAAAGAGAAATTAATTCTGTCAGAAGTGATGGAAGAAGGGACCTTTTCATGAGGCATTATGGATAGACTATCATTTGAGTTGGCTTTTGAAAGATGTGGTCTAAGAAATTACTCACTTGAAAGGATTATCATTTTTGATGGAATTCACTCATTCTTTCAATAAGTCAAATATATTATTTAATATATATTTAAATTGCCCAAGACACTGGAAAAAATTCTGACCAAAAATAAATATTCTGTCTGTATTCATAGAACTTTCTTAGAGGGTGAGATAGAGCACTAGTAAAATGAGCATGCATAAATAATGACTATCAATTTGAAAAGCCATGCAGATGAATAGAGAGTGCCATGACAGGGGAACTGACCTAGCCTGAAATTCCAGGGACTTTTTTTTATTATGTTCAGTTAGCCTTTGATATAGTGTTTAGTGATTCATTAGTTGTGTATAACACCAAGTGCTCATCAAGACCTGTGCCCTCCTTAATACCCATCACCCTGTTACCTCATCCCCCACCTCCCTCCCCTCTGAAACCCTCAGTTTGTTTCCCAGGGTCCATAGTCTCTCATGGTTCATCTCCCTCTCTGATTTCTCCCCCTTCAGTTTT
Organism: Mirounga leonina; assembly: GCF_011800145.1. Lineage (NCBI taxonomy): Eukaryota > Metazoa > Chordata > Mammalia > Carnivora > Phocidae > Mirounga > Mirounga leonina. The sequence goes on from NW_023270498.1 coordinate 6,119,725, forward strand.
CCCTCCCTTCCAGAAACTTTTTTTTTTTTAAAAGGTGAGATTGCTTTAAGATGTGACTGATGAGGAGGGATTACATTAGTTAAAGGAAAAGCAATGCAAATATCACAAACGAAGAGAGAGGAGAGAAATTCCTATAGAGTGGGCATCAAGATGACCAAACCATACTGGACACAAAAGCAATACTAAGACTTTGGGAAAATATTGGATAATTTAAATAAAACCAAAAATGTGCAATCATATTTGCCATCATTTCAAGGTCATTCTAAATGCATTGTGGAGAAAAAATGATGACTGGAGGCAGCTTTGGAAGAAGCTTTGGAAGCAGCATGGTGAAATATCCTTTGTACTAAGCTGATACCAATGAAAATGGGGTGGAGAGATTAGCAAGATATTTTGAGAGTGAATAAAAGTAGCATACCTTTAATCAGCTTGACATGAGATAGTGTAATGGAAAAGGTGTTACTGATTGTTTCTGTGTTTTCACTGTCTTCATATATGTTGGATACTGGTGCTACTTACTGACTTAGAACCATTGGAAGAGGCACTGACTGTGAGGGTGCTGGAATATTGTAATCTTGTCTTCTCAATTGTTACATTTGAGGTGACCCTGAGAACTGCTAGAGTACACATCCAGTAACACCAGCTTCATCTTCTCTGATGATCTCCCTGACAGACAATGCTGAACAGAAGGCCATTGACATATGAATATGGTATGTGGTATATGTGGATGTGGTATATGAATAAAATAACCTAGGGAGCAAACATAAGAGGAGTGTAATTGTGGCATTTCATCATTAAGAGGCTGGATAAAGAAGAAGAAACCTATAAAACAGACTTAGAAATAGCAAGTAAAGAAATAAATGAAAAACAAGAGGGCAGTGTCATGAATTCAAGTCATAAGAGTATTTTGAGAAAGATGGGCTAGATTGACATGTACAAAAGCCAACAATGAAGAAAGCCTAGGTCCCCTTTGTAAATTGGAGAACTAGTTGGTGTTGGAGTGTTGTAAGATCTTGCATACAAGATCTTGCTGATTCTGGAAAGACGATAACAGTAATTGCACCTCTATTATCTATCAGCAAAGTATTAGTTAATTTATCACGTTACTTATTCACCCTTCACAACAATCATATGACTTGGAGGTTAATTGTTCCCTTATGCTAATTAAAAACAAAAGCTCAGAACCCAACATTTACTCATCACGTAGTTTGGCCAGAGTTTCACAACTGGTAACAAAGATCTGTCTAAATGGAAGAAAAATGAGAATATTTCCTTCTTCCTCTTTATGGAAAAATTGTTTGCTTGGGAATTGAGGCTTGTTCTTAATAGCTGTTAGAACAGGATGATTCCAAATGGGCAAGAAGCCCTGAATGAGCTTCGGGCTTTTTGAAAAGAAAATTAGACCACATATCTCCTTTATGTGTACATAGAAAATTATTTATTTTCTAAAGGATTGCTTGAAAGCAAGAAAGGTGCTTAAGAATATGTTCCTTTTGACCCCTATTAAGTAATATATTAAACAGAAAGTTGTTTATCTATATGTTGCTTTTTTTTAAAAAAGATTTTATTTATTTAATTGCCAGAGAGAGAGAGAGAGGGCCCTTGAGAGAGAGAGAGAGAGAGCACAAGCAGGAGGAGTGGCAGGCAGAGGGAGAAGCAGGCCCCACCCTGAGCAGGGAGCCCGATGTGGGGCTCGATCCCAGGACCCAGGCAGACACTTACCCGACTGAGCCAGCAAGGCATCCCTATATGTTGATTTTTAAAACAAAAAGATAGCATTTCACTTTTGTCAAATGTCTACATTGTACATAGCATTCCATGTCTGGAGATACTCCTATCATCCGTTCCAAGCAACAATTAATAAATATGGGCATAGTGCCTGGGAGAAGCTACCTACAAGAATTCTTTCTAAGTATATGCCCAAGAGCATTCCAGTCATAAATATTACACATTAAATTTGAGTTTAAAATCATCCTTTATTCTGTGGATGAAAAGGTAAGTGTGTCTAATTGATTTCTTCTGCTATTTTGGATGCAAATAACCATCACCAAAACTTATCTGTATTTTCAATGTGAGAATATCCGTCTTTCCCAAAGAGGAAAGGAAAGAGGAATGAAGGTTTGGGAAGACATTGTGTAAAATCTTGGTGAAAGAGACCAGAGTTTGAAGCCTTGCTTAGGTACATTAAAGATGTTTTTTTTTTTTTTTTTTTACAGATTTTGTTTATTTATTTTTCAGAGAGAGAGAGAACACAAGCAGGAGGAGTGGCAGGGGTGCTCCTGGGTGGCTCAGTTGTTAAGCGTCTGCCTTCGGCTCAGGTCATGGTCCTAAGGTCCTGGGATCGAGTCCCACATCAGGCTCCCTGCTCAGCGGAGAGCCTGCTTCTCCCTCTCCCACTCCTGTTGCTTGTGTTCCCTCTCTTGCTGTGTCTCTCTCTCTGTCAAATAAATAAATAAAATCTTAAAAAAAAAAAAAAAGAGTGGCAGGTAGAGGGGAGAAGCAGGCTCCCCACTGAGCAAGGAACACAATGCGGGACTTGATCCTAGGACCCTGGGATCATGACCTGAGCTGAAGGGAGATGCTTAACTGAGTGAGCCACCTAGACGTCCCCATAAAAGATGTTTAAATATAGGAAAATTATGTAACTTTTTGGAGGCTCTAACTTCTGATCTGAAAGTGGAGATGGTAACATCTTGCATATATTTTTCAAGGACTCAGTTTTATATATTCAAGAGACTTAACATAGAACGGGTCACATGATAGGCACTCAATAAATGAGAGCTTTCATTGTTTATTGTTAATACTATTTTTATCCTACTATTGTCCTGTGAGATCAATATGGAGGCACCCCTCCTTACATGCACAAATGCTGCAGGAAACATAAAGTTATAGCAATTTGTGTTTTAAGAAAAGGAATTCCTTGTGTAAGACTGATGAATCACAGACATGTACCTCTGAAACAAATAATACATTATATGTAAAAAAAAAAAAAAAGATAGTAAGAAGGGAAAAATGAAGGGGGGGACACCAGAGGGGGAGATGAACCATGAGAGACTATGGACTCTGAGAAA
>NW_023270498.1:6123195-6200206 GCF_011800145.1 Mirounga leonina
AAAGAAAGAAAGAAAGAAAGAAAGAAAGAAAGAAAGAAAGAAAGAAAAGAAAGAAAAGAAAAGGAATTCCTTTTCCAAGTAGCTAATGGAGTACATATTTTTTCTGTGACTTAAGAAAGACATTCAAAAAAAAGTTCAGAAATATTTTTTAAACTGCTATCCTCTTAAAAATAGTCACAAATCTATCTACTCTGCTAGTATATTCTAAAATATATTCCATTATCTGAGCATTAAGCTCCTTTGTATCTGCCTTATTATTCTAAAAAGAAAATAAGTAACAGTTCTTCAGATAAACATTTGCTAGCAGAGTTATGGGTAGAAATTATATATATGTGTGTGTGTAGTCTGCATACCTTTATATGTGTGTATGTATATATATATATATATATACATACACACAGAAGTACATACATGTATATAGTTAGGTAAGTATATATATTACATATATAGAAATCAACAGGAAATATTGAAGAAAATCTGAAAAGAGTTAATATTTTTAATATTTAAGGTATTATTAAAGAATATATACAACTCTCTAAAGAAAAATTAAATATTGAACCAATTTAAAAATAAGTATGTATGTTTAAATATGTCTACAGTAATATTCACCATAAACACTATATGTATGAGATATCCCATATGTGTTAGAATGGCTACTGTCAAAAAGACAAGAAATGACAGGTGTTGGTGAGGATGTGGAGGAAAGGAAACCTCTCGTGCAGTGTTGATGGGAATGCAAACTGCTGAAGCCACTGTGGAAATGGTATGGAGGTTCCAAAAAATTAAAAAATAGAGCCGTATGATCCGGCGATCCCACTTCTGGGTATACATCCAAAGAAAACAAAAGCAATTCAAAAAGATATATGCACATTCATGTTCATTGCAGTGTTATTTACTGTAGTCAAAATATGGAAACAACGTAAGTGTCTAATGACAAATTAATGGATAAAGAAATTGTAGTGTGTGTGTATGTGTGTATACATATTGTAATATATATGGTAATATTATCCAGCCATAAAAAATGGAATCTTGTCATTTGTGACAACATGGATGAACAGTGAAACCATCGTGCTAAGCAAAACAACTCAGAGAAAGACAAATATGATCTTTTATATATGGAATCTTAAAAAAAAGAAAAGACAAGAAAAGCTCTTGGGTACAGAAAGCAGATTGGTCATTGTCACAGGGGATGGAGAGTGAGTGAAATGGGTGAAAGAAGTCCAAATGTACAAATTTCTAGTTATAAAATAAATAAGTCATTGAGATGTAACATACAGCACAGTGACTATAGTTAATAATATTGTATGGCATACTTGAAATGTGCTAAGAGAATAGATCCTAAAAATCCTCACAACAGGAAAAAAAATCTGTAACTACATGAGGTAACGGATATTAACTAGACTTACTGTGGTGATCATTTCACAGTATATGCATTTATCCAGTCATTAGTTGTACACCTGAAACTAACATTATATGGAAATTATACCTCAATAAAATATAATAATAAACTAAGGTTAAGAGTTGTCTGTCATACTGTGCACAGGTCTGGGAAGGAGAGTACATGGAAGGTGGGGTAGGGAGAGATATTTAAAATGAAATGAAAAAATAAAAGAAAACTAAATGTCTACAGTAATATTTAATACAGATGCTGTATTAGTTCCTACAGACAGTGGAACAAAGTATCACAAAGTGGGTGGATTACAACAATCTAACTGACAAATGATTCTCTCCCAGTTTTAGAGGTCAGGAGACCAAAGTCAAAGTGTTGATAGAGTCCGCTCCCTGTGGGGGGCTGGAGGAGAGAGTCATTCTTGCCTCTTCCAGCTTCTGGTGGCGTTTGCATTCCCTGGCTTGTGGCTCTCTCTCTCCCTGTTCACATGACTTTCTTTTCATGTGTCTTCTGTGTATGCCCATCTTGTAAAGATACTTGTCATTGGGTTTGGATCCCACTTGGATAATCCAGGATGACCTTCCCTTCTCAAGATCCTGAAATTAATTACATCTACAAAGAGCCTTATTCCAAATAAGGTAACAGTCACAGGATTCAGGGATTGGGACATGGACATATTTGTTTGAGGGCCACCATTCAACCCATTCCAGATGCCGGTGTGTGTTACTGTGGTAAAATGATCTCTGGGAAAATATGTTTTTGAATCATTCTGTGCTTTGTTGCCCTCAGTAGGATTCGTATTGTGAGGAAATGGGTCATTCTGAAGTAAATAAATGGTTTAACTTTTTTTTAAACATAGTATTTACCACATTTACTTGTCCACAAAAATATATTTTAAATATTTTATTTATTTATTTGAGAGAGAGAGAATGAGAGAGAGAGAACACCTGAGAGGGGATAGGGTCTGAGGATGAAGCAGACTCCCTGCCGAGCAGGGAGCCCAATGTGGGACTCGATCCAGGGACTCCAGGATCATGACCTGAGCCGAAGGCAGTCGCTTAACCAACTGAGCCATCCAGGCGCCCCAGTGATATCATCTTACCTAGTTAAATAATTTTAATGAGTGGAAGCATTTTTCTGAAAGGATGTCAGTTGACAATATAAAGTACTGTTGTAATTGATTATTTTGAATATAATCACTACACTGCAGGAAGTCCCTAATACAGTTTATTCCCACAGGACAAAAATAATCAAAACAAAGTTTTTTTTTAAGTAGCTTATAACCAGCTTCCCCTGTTTTATCCCAACCCCTCTAGTTTTATGAGATGACAAAACTTTAAGAGCTATTCCTTCACCAAAGTTTTCTAGTGAAAAGAAGAAATTCCAAGTGGAACAAAATCCGTGTGCAGAAACGAAGAATTAAATAAAGAGTAGCGTGTTTGGGTGTTCATGTGTGTGTGTGTGTGCACATGTATGTGTGTTCATGGAACGATACTGTAGAAGGAGCTGGTATGAAAGACCTGCAGATAAGACTACAAGAGGTAGGCAGTGTTCATTTGATCACACAGCTGGTATCCATGAAAGTGGGCTGGAGACTTAACCTTCAGAATGTTTTTCAAATGGAATGTGCCACAAATTAGAGGTAAATGACATCTGTGTGGCTGGTTGTAAGCAAGATTTTCTTTAAATAAAATAAATTGTAATGGTACATACCAGTTTGTCACAAAAAGATAGTTGGTTTTTGAAACCTTTGTTTCATGATAGATGATGATGATGATAGATATATGATAGATCTGTGCAGATAATTACATGATTATGTGTGTTTATATTGTCTAGTAGCACCAAATATATTTCCTACTGTTCTAATGAACAAGAGTTTGGGAACCAACATTATAGAAAGTTGGGAAAAAAAAAATGTTTACCAGTAGTTTATTACACTCTGCTTCTCATTTACATTCATTAAATTAAAAATCAGTGTGTGGGAGAATCACATGCAATTAGATAGCAAAAGAACAATAGCAATCATGTATCTACCATCCCCAATTTTAAACTGATGAGATAGAAGCTAGGCCCGAGATGCCAATGTCTGTCCAAGGTCACACAAGTGACAAGAGAGCTGTGATCCAAGTTCAGGGCATGTCCCCAGTTTTCTGGTTGCTGCTATTCTACCAGTTACCTCCATTTTCAAATCTTCAAAACTAACTAAAAAGCTGCCAGAGTTGGGGGGAAACATCCCGTTTGCTACCTATAACATGCAAAAATGTATTTTTAAAAAATAATGGCAGAGCTGGGGCGCCTGGGTGGCTCAGTTGGTTAAGCGACTGCCTTCGGCTCAGGTCATGATCCTGGAGTCCCTGGATCGAGTCCCGCATCAGGCTCCCTGCTCGGCGAGGAGCCTGCTTCTCCCTCTGACCCTCCCCCCTCTCATGTACTCTCTCTCTGTCTCATTCTCGCTCTCTCAAATAAATAAATACATCTTTAAAAAAAATAATGGCAGAGCATACATATACTTCATACAATGGGTGTTCATTTTAATTCTAGAAATTGCATGTTCCCGTGACCATTTTTATGCTACCTCGTTAGTCGATGTTCTGAGCACTGTTGTAACTATGAGTCCTGTATCCAAAGGTGCCATTCTGTGCACAAAGCTGAGCTAGTGTGGTTGAAGCAATAATTTAAGTGATGATACCAGACTGGTATGATTGTAGCAAGTGTAATGAATTATCTTTTTTCCTATGGGCAACAACTTGACCCTAGCAACTAACACAATCCATCACCTGCTGGCAGGAGACCAAGAGCAGAAGGAGAAGTGATTGGAAAGGATATCATCAGCTCAGGAGTTTTGTGCTTAGTAAAATACGGAAGAATTAAAGTAGACTCTCAAAATAAATAGTATTTCTGCAAACCAAGGTCTGATTTTATACAATAAAAGAGAAAATAGATTATAATAGGATCTATTTTATAGCAACTAAAAGTGACCTATAACTAGGAGAAAAATGTGTTTTCAAGGATTTTTTTTTACAGTAAATAATACATTGCTTAAGATTCAGAAATATCTCCCTAGACTATAATAATTTTCTTAAAGATAAGACAAATAGTAAAAATATGTATGTGGTGTTTAAAATTTGTAAATTTTGATGTAGGAATATTTTATTTTTATTTAATGTGAAAAAATTGAATGTAGAAAGTAGCTATTTTTGTATACACTCAAGACAATATTTCCTATTATAAATGTACCTTTTGTGTGTAATATGTTTGTGTTGCTCAGTGTAATTACAAAGCCAGAAGAAAGTGGATAGAGAAGAGTAGAGTAAATAAGATTGCAGAAAATACTTTTATTGTATTAAATTTTAAAAATGTTTCTAAAATTCAGAAAACTTCAAAGATTAACAGTAAAAAGGCTGACCTCATCACAAAGATATTACCAACTACTATTCTATGTATTTACTTCACAGTTTTTGAAGATTCATTGCTTTTGCCACTTGCTGTATTGATGAAGTACACATCGTTATTGAATGTGTTTTTATTTAATATTTACGATGTAATATCTTGCACTTGTTCTGGAACTTTCTTTTTTGCCTTATCTTGTTTATATAATCTAATATATGCAGGGAGTTCAATCATTTGAACAGCTTAATAGAACTCCATCATAAGCGTGCACAAAGAGTAACTTAGTTTTGTCACCCCTTCATACTGATTTAGGTTGTTCTTAATTTGTCAGAACAGCAAATAAAGCATGCGGGCTTGTCTCCACTTGCACTGAGGTAAGAGATCCTCCATGGTGAATGCTCAGGCTGCTACCCACTCTCCGAGCCGTAGTCCATTATGTTAAGTAGGTATGTCCAGACCGTTGGTTGGCAAAAGGTATTCCATTCAGGCTAAACTCTCACCAGACTTGCACAGATATTTCTGTTCTCTCACACCCATGCCATACTCATTGGTCTTTAATATTTTGCCATTATGATAGGGTAAACAAATACTATCTCATTTAATTCACAGTCCAACAATCATTAGTGAGAACATCTCTTTGCAAATTTAGTCACCGTTTAGTTTTCTATGAATATCCTGTTGAAATACTTTGCCTAACTTCCTATTAATTTGGTCCTTATTTTATGGCTGTATAAGGATTTTTTAAAATACTCTAGGGGCGCCTGGGTGCCTTAGTCGGTTAAATGTCTGACTCTTGGTTTCAGCTCAGGTCATGATCTCAGGGTCCTGAGATCGAGCCCCAAATAGTGCTCCATGCTCAGCACATAGTCGGCTTGAGATTCTTTCCCTTGCTCTCCGCCCCTCCCCCGCCTCAAGCTTGTGTGCATGCACATTCTCTCTCTCAAATGAAGTAAGTACGGAAATAAATAGTATCTTTAAAAAAATACTCTAGATAACATCAGTCAGATATGTCAGGCTAAATATCATATTTTTTAAGCTTTTATAGTGGTTTTCTTGTAAATTACATAGCTTTAATTTTTGGTTAATTTTCCTTTTGTATGATGTATGGGTTTAGAAAATATCTTTTTTTTTTTTACTTTACTACACAAAGGATGATTATAAGTAGTTTCTTTTATTATTATTATTATTATTATTATTATTATTATTATTATTATTATTATGTTATGTTAAGAAAATATCTTACTCCAATTTGGTATGTTCCTTTTTACTCTTTGTTAAATAAGGAATGTTATCTTGACTAGGTGGTTAATAAGTTGAAAATGTTTTCTTTTTTTTTTTTTCTTGTGTGTCTAAGAACATTTTGTTGTTCAACTTTTACAATTAGTTTTGTATTTTGGAATAATGTGGAGATGTTACAGATAACACAGAGAGTTTCTGTAATTCCTCCACCTAGCTTTCCCTAAGGTTAATGGCGGGGGTGGGGGCATATTTCAAACTAAGAAAACAGCATGGGTACATTACTATGATCTAAAATCTAGACTCTATTCAAATCGGACTCATTTTCCCACTAATATCCCTTTTCTGTTCCACATTCCAATCCAGAATACCACACCATACTCAGTCATCATGACTCCTTACTCTCCATGACAGTTTCTCAATCTGACTTTTCATCCCCTTGACAGTTTTGCAAATTTCTTGTAGGTCGTGCCTCAATTTGGGTTTGTCTGATTTTTTTCTCATTGTTGGACTATGGTTATGGATTATGGGAAAGGAAATGACAAAGGAAAGTGCCTGATATCAGAAGATCTATGTTAACACTGTGACTTATTATAGACCAACTGATTAAGTTGGTCACTTGGTTAAGGTGGTGTCTGCCGGGTTTCTCCACTGAGAAATCATTATTTTTGCTTTCCATACTCTATTTTTTGAAAGCAAGTCACTAAGCCCAGCCTAAATGCCGGGGGGGGGGGGGGGGGAGTGGATTCAGCCCATCTCCTGGAGTGGGGGAGAGTATTTACATGTATGTTGTGAAATGCTTCTCTACAGAAGATTTGTTCCTTCTGCCCCATTTATTTCTATACTCAATAAATTATTTATATCACTATAGACACATGGTTATTTCTTTGGGTTATAATTCTATACTGTTTCTGTGTATTTTGTTGCTCAAATTGGTTTAGCTTTGACCATTAAAAATGCCTTCAGGTTTGCTCCTACATCTTTTTGACATGTGGACCTCCTGTTTTTACACATGTTCTTATTTTTGACACTATTAGATGTTCCAAGCTCATGTTATATTTCCCCTGTACTGACCCTTGAATCAGCCATTTCTCTGAGATACAGTAGTCCCTCTTATAGGAGAATGATATTTGAAAATTGAGTTCTGGGGACCAGGTAATTGTCACTACCAAGATGTCACTGTCTAGACCCTCTCTTGCTGCTCAATTTTAGTCTGTTAATTATATTAATAAAATTTTCAATGTTAAACTATCTATGCATATGGAGCCTCAACTTAATCCTCTGAGCTCTTTGTGACTTATATTTCTTATACATAAAAGTATGATAATAGTATCTTCCTCATAGACTTGCTCTGAGTAATAAATGAAATTATATATTCAAAGTATGTAGAAGTATTCCTGCTACATAGTAAGTACTCCTTTAGTTTTACCTATAATTATTGTAAACCCTAACATAGATATATGGCAGGTACATCATAGAATTCAGTTTGTAATTATTTTATTAGTTTATGCCAATGTAATATAAACATCACATATATATATATATATATAAATATATATATATATATAAAATCTGTGGATTTCTCAAACTCTCTATGTAGGGGCACCTGGGTGGCTCAGTTGTTAAGTGAATGCCTTTGGCTCAGGTCATGATCCTGGAGTCCCAGGATCAAGTCTGGCATCAGGCTCCCTGTTTATCAGGGAGTCTGCTTCTCCCTCTGACCTTTCCCATTTTCATGCTCTCTCTCTCTCATTCTCTCTCTCTCTCAAATAAATAAATAAAATCTTAAAAAAAAACCTCTCTATGTAATTGATTTATTTTAAATATATATATTTTGAGACTATGATCTAGGGACATGAGGTTTGATGGATTTTATAGATGCTGATGGACTATATCTGAATTATTAAGTAATGTGTTTAATAGAACCACTAATGCTATTTCCCTTAAATAATATTTTCTCAGATACAGTATTTTCTTTGGTATATACTTTATCAGCTATCACATTGCTATAACACTTCTCTTTTGATTTATTTTTATTTTGTATGTTATATTTTCCTAAGGCTTATAATCTTTCTTTTTTTTTTTAAGATTTTTTATTTATTTATTTGAGAGAGAGAATGAGATAGAGAGCATGAGAGGGGGGAGGGTCAGAGAGAGAGGCAGACTCCCTGATGAGCAGGGAGCCCGACGTGGGACTCGATCCCGGGACTCCAGGATCATGACCTGAGCCGAAGGCAGTCACTTAACCAACTGAGCCACCCAGGTGCCAGGCTTATAATCTTTCTGAGCTAGATTTGTATTAGGTTTTATTTATAAAAAAATTATCATTGTTCCTCTATTCATTTGCCATGTCTGACCATGTCTGTGATCAAATATATGGTCTCAAAATTAGCAATTTTTGTCACTAGGATTTAATTTTGTAATCTTAATTCATGCTAATTACTTTGTTCTTACTAACTTTGCCTAATTCCTTGCTTCCTGTTAGAATAATATCCATGTGTTAGTACCTTAGGTTGCTCTAACAAAATTCCACAGACTTAGTGTCTTAAACAATACACATTTGTTTCTCACAGTTCTACAGGCTGGGAGTCCAAGATCTAGATGCCACTAACTCACTTCCTGGCCAGAGCCCCCTTCCTGGTTTGTAGAAGGTCATTTTCTTTCCTTCCATGCCTGCACATGGAATGGTGTCTTTCTCCTCTCTCTCTCTCTGTCTCTCTCTGTCTCTGACTTTTCTTACATAAAACCACTAATCCCATCATGAGAGCTCCACCTTCATGACCTCATCTAGCTCTAATTACCACCTACAGGATCTACCTCCTAATTCTGGCACATCAAGGGTTAGGGCTTCAACATGTGGATTTTGTGGGGGAAATAATTCAGTCTGTAGCTATCTGTTTTCTTCATTTTGATTTCTCTTTTTCTAGTTTAACATAAGCTATATTTCTATTAATTGGTTCTCCTTAGATTATATATATATATATATATATATATATTTAAATCCTAGTCTGAAATTAATTGATATGCCTATTTTCTCAGAGAAACATGAGCTTCCTAGAAAGTTTTCACAGAATTCATCTCCCTTATTATTTTTGACTAATCTTGTACTATATGTTTTTAAACTTCCAAATTTTTCATTATTGCTGGATATATTTAATACATTCTTAGATGTACCAACTCGGTAACAACTGATTTGTTCACTACTGTTTCTTCCCCTACTCCTTTTTTTGTTTGTTTGTTTATTAAAGTATGTTCTCTTCACTATTTATTTCAGTATAATTACAGGAATATGAAATTTCTTATTTGCATAATTTACTCAACATGGTAGTTTGGATGATGTGTTAGTTGGTTCTGGAATTCTAAATTAAAATTTCATTTTCAGGGGATGGTTTTTCCTCATCCTCCATGTATCCTCATGTTTTCTTCATTGCCACAGGTGGTCTCTGCATTTGACAAGTCTGTAATTACTCTTGTTCTTTTTGTGTAGTTATTTGGTTTTTACTTTCTGGTAGCATTTTTTTAAATGAAACATTTAATTGAAATGCAACACACAAGGTTACAGCCCAATGATTTTCTCATAATGTACGCATACGTATTCATCTTCATGATGAAGATACCAAAGATAATCAGATCACAAAATCCTGTTGTTCGGCCTTCAGATCAGTACCTGAAAGGGCACCCCCGCCCTGACTTCCAAAACTATAAATTAATTCTTCCTGTTTATCACCTTAACATATAGGGAAACATACCATTTTTTCGTCTGTTTGTTTTCTTTTCTTTTATGCCTGGTGTATTTCATTGCTCATGTGTTTGTTCATGACTGTATGGTATACTCATTAATTTAGTCTCCATAATGGTTTTCCATTTTAAGAATATACTACAGCTTAATTATTCATTCTACTAGTATATTTGGTTATATATTAGTTTTTCTTTGTGTTTTAAATAGAAAATAACTGACCATAATTGAAAAATAATATTATTCTGATGCAGAGAAAAGGTCAATACATGATAGGCATCTATTCATCTTTCTCATCTATCAGAGAAGGCAAAGGTGTGTTGACATGAGCTTAGAATACTCTGTCAAATTTTGGTGTACCAGGCAAAGTGGATTTAAGGCTGATCAATCCTATCTATTATTTGGTGGTGGAAGGTGGATGTAGAAATGGCCATATAGAGACAGAGTCTCTGTAAAACATAAATTTATAAGTTCCCATTAAGAAACTTTATTATAAGCACCTAGCTACTGTGTTTCAGTAGAACCATAGTTTAGCATTATTTTGTTGTTGTGTGGATGAATGAGGTGTAAATAGTTTGAGGTGAAATTTTTTATCTTCTTCACTTTTGTTGTGTTTGATTTATACAGCCTTAGTTGTCCCTTATGTTTACTTTCTGTTGAAAAATATATGGAAGCAAATCAGACTAAATAAAGTGTATGAGGGCCAAAACTTTGACAGTTTCTTATTTAGATAGAGGATTTTCTTTGTTGAACTTGTAGGGCTAGTATCCAGGAGAGAAGGACCCACAAGAGGAAAACTGAATTTTATTCCTCTCAATCTCTTGTTTGAGATTCCCTCTGCCTACTGTTGAAATGCATTGTTTTGTCATGGCTGGGCTTATGGGCACAAAGCTGAAAAAGAAAGAACTGGTGATTAATCAATTCACATAGAAAATACTCTAAATTTTCAAATTATTTATAAAAAAATACTTTTGTGATCTGGGCTTGAGATACTTTATTAACTGTCAACATCATGGGTCTGCAGCTGAGACTATTTGCCTCAATCCATTATCTCATGAAGGGTGGTTGTCGCAGGCTCCACTAACATTTTCACAGGCATTTAATTAGATGTCTGTGGCTATATTTATTCCATTCAATGGAACTCTTTCAAAAGATGTTGATGTTTGAGATAATTTTTAAAGTTACATAATGTTATTGTCAAAATAAGTGTATCTGGTCATAGTATTTGCAGAGAGCAACATACTAACAGATATCCTTAAGCTAGTTACAAAGATTTTATTTCTTTTCTCAAAATAATATTATAATTTTTCTAATTTCATATTTGGTTTTAATTTCTTGAGTCAGCAATAGGCTCAAATATTACTGAATGTTTTTGATGTATTTTAAAAATTATGGGTCAGTCCAGAAATTTCTGAAGGTGAAAGTAGAAAGTATCAGACCTAAGGAAAAAATAGCAACAAAAAAGCAGTATTTGTAGACAAAAACACATCTAGAAAAAAGTCTGCAATCATGGGAGTGAGGTCAAGAAGTAGTGAGCTCAGAGAGTTGAAAGATGCTGAAAAGATATTTGAGACTTTTTTTGGAGTGAGGAAAATCAATTTACAGTACAGAAGTCTGTTAGCCTCTTCACCACTGAGGCTACACAGTAGTTTTTGTCTGGATGGTAAAGCAATGGTAGAGGGACTATAAATGCACAGGACTACAAAGACAGGTTGGTATTCACTCCCCAGGCAAAAAGCCTGTCATCCCAGCAAAGAAGAAATCAATATAACCTACTTCATATCCCAGTGACAAACACTGGGAGAAGGATAAGTGAACATAACAGGGAGTTAAATGATGATTCTTAAACACAAAGTTGAGCAAATCACCCTCCATCACCCAATTTTTGAGTAAAGTCAGCAGCATGAAAGAAACACTAAACTCAATATGAAGAAGAACTAATACCTGAAGAAAACAGATTTGATAAAGGAAACAGAAGACTCTGGTATGATTAAAATTTGTATCTTAAAAATAATTCATTGTTTCCTGAGATTAAGAATTCCTCATATCAGTGAGGTCATATGATACATGTCTTTCTCTGATTGACTTATTTCGCTCAGCATAACACCTTCCAGTTCCATCCATGCCATTGCAAATGGCAAGATTTCATTCCTTTTGATGGCTGCATAATATTCCATTTTATATATATACCACTTCTTCTTTATCCATTCATCTGTCAATGGACATCTTGGCTCTTTCCACAGTTTGGCTATTGTGGACATTGCTGCTATAAACATCGGGGTGCACGTACCCCTTCGGATCCCTACATTTGTATCTTTGGGGTAAATACCCAGTAGTGCAATTGCTGGATCATATGGGTAGCTCTATTTTCAACTTTTTGAGGAACCCCCATACTGTTTTCCAGAGTGGTTGCACCAGCTTGCATTCCCACAAGCAGTGTAGAAGGGTTCCCCTTTCTCCGCATCCTTGCCAACATCTGTCGTTTCCTGACTTGTTAATTTTAGCCATTCTGACTGGTGTGAGGTGGTATCTCATTGAGGTTTTGATTTGGATTTCCCTGATGCCGAGTGATGTTGAGCACTTTTTCATGGGTCTGTTGGCCATTTGGTTGTCTTCTTTGGAAAAATGTCTGTTCATGTCTTTTGCCCATTTCTTGATTGTATTCTTTGTTCTTTGGGTGTTGAGTTTGATAAATTCTTTATAGATTTTGGATACTAGCCCTTTATCTGATATGTCATTTGCAAATATCTTCTCCCATTCTGTCGGTTGTCTTTTGGTTTTGTTGACTGTTTCCTTTGCTTTGCAAAAACTTTTTATCTTGATGAAGTCCCAATAGTTCATTTTTGCCTTTGCTTCCCTGTGAGGGTTGCTGGAGTGGGGGTGGGGTGGGAGGGATGGGGTGGCTGGGTGATAGACACTGGGAAGGGTATGTGCTATGGTGAGCACTGTGAATTGTGCAAGACTGTTGAATCACAGTTCTGTACCTCTGAAACAAATAATGCAATATATGTTAAGAAAAAAAAAAAAGAAGAAGAAGATAGCAGGAGGGGAAGAATGAAGGGGGGGAAATCAGAGGGGGGGATGAACCATGAGAGATGATGGACTCTGAAAAACAAACTGAGGGTTCTAGAGGGGAGGGGGGTGGGAGGATGGGTTAGCCTGGTGATGGGTATTAAAGAGGGCACATTCTGCATGGAGCACTGGGTGTTATGCACAAACAATGAATCATGGAACACTACATCAAAAACTAATGATGTAAAGTATGGTGATTAACATAACAATAAAAAAATAATTCATGCTACATATTAAAGAAATTTGAACAAAAACCAAAGGAAAATTTGCACATTGCAAATTTAGCCCTTTGATATTAAAAAATGATAAAATTTAATGGATGAACAGAGTAGCCAAATAGATATAGGAGCAAAGACAATTAGTAATAGTGATTATTATTACTATTGAGTAGTTCACATAAAGCAAAGATGTAACATAACACAAAGCATACATGATAGATAATACATCTACCTGAAGACATGAACTTCAGAGTAAAAGTGCATATGATATATATACCCCTGTGTAGAACTAGTAATCAATGCATACCAGCACATAAACACCAAATAGGAATTTAAAATGACAATTCTATGTGATTTAGTCAGGCAAGTGACAGGTAGTACAACCTCATATGTTGTCTATTTCTAAGAGAATGTAAGCTCTTATTATATCCAGAAACAGTTAAATATTCTTAATTATATATGTTAATATTTAAGGGAAAACACTAGTCAAACTGAAAAAATACATTATTTCTGAAGTAACATGGGGGAAGAGGGATGCTAATTATCAATAAACTCAAAACAGCACAAGCAAAAAGTGAAGTGGATGTCAAATGAAATATAAAATATCAGGAAAGATACGCTAACTCTAGCTTGTGGTTACATTAATTCCCCTTTTAAAAGATAAGCATTGATTTCGATAAAAATAAAAATCTAACTATTTTCCATATGTCTGGATGTACTGTAAATCATACAAAAAGGTGGTAAGTAGAAGAATGAAAAAGACATACAAAAGCAAAGACCAACAACAGGAGTAAATAGACCTAAATGTAGAGAAAGTATAACTCAAGATTAAAAACATCAAAAGGAATGGATAAATATATTTCGTATTGATAAATTTTTTTATTCCTGCAAGATGACATAATAATCAGAATCTTAAATTCCTTCAACGTCAGAGCTTTCAATCACAGATAGGAAAAATAAAACTAGAGAGAAATTGAGAAATTGAGAAATTGTTAGTGAGAAGAAGGAGCTCTAATATATCTCCTCAAGAAAAGACAAATTAGATTAAAAATAAGTACAGGCTTGCATATACATTATGGATGGAGTTTTGATGTTATTACTTCCATACTTTTACTTGGTATTATTTAGTATTTGCTGTTAATACTCTTGTCAACATTACAGAGCAAGTTTTAGAGAAAAGTACAGTCAAAGAAAACAATGCACTTTGAAGTAAAAACTAATTGTTGGCACAAAAAGGAAAATAAAACTGAAATTGTTTATGAAAAAATAAAAAAAATAGAAGTGGGAAAATGAGCAGAGTTACAAAAAGCATTTTTGGAAAATGTAATGAAATATGTACAACATTATGCCAACTAATTTGAGAATCTGAGTAAAATGAATCATTATGCAATGACCCCAAACGAAGCAGTCAATTTAACTAGAGCCATAATTATAGACAAATGCTGATATTAGCCAAAGATATTCTCCCTGGAAAAGTGTGTTAAGCTCACAGTTTTCCAAGCTAAGTTTGAAAAAAAAAAAAAATAGATCAGTTCCTGGCTAAAACTTGTCACACAACAAAGAAGACGAAACAAAAAGAAATTTCTTAACTTTTGACTTCAACTATGACCCCAACCTGAAAAGCAGAGATACTTTGTAAGCAGAGAAATCTGAAGCAATTTCATTTTAGATAGCTGCAAAAATTCTTGATCATTTATGATGGCGAGATGGAGGAATATTTCCCCCCAACTTTTGTGGTGCCCTATTGCATACATTGAAGCAAATGAATGATAACTAAAGTGGGAAGTGAGCAAGGGGCATTTCCAGATGATAGGCAAGTAGTGGGGGATGCTTAGTAGTTGCGCAGTTAAAGCCAAATGCCCTAGTTGAGGATCAATGGGAGAGGATATGGGGAGATGGGCTCCTTCCCTGGCAGACACCAGGAACTGGATCCTGGCCAACATCTGTATACTTCTACTGTGGATGAAGAAGAACCAGAAAAACTCATCTCACTGATCTAGGCACATGGCAAGAAGGAAGCTGTTGCGGGCGCCTGGGTAGCTCAGTTGGTTAAGCGACTGCCTTCGGCTCAGGTCATGATCCTGGAATCCCTGGATCGAGTCCCGCATTGGGCTCCCTGCTTGGCAGGGAGCCTGCTTCTCCCTCTGACCCTCCCCCCTCTCATGTGCTCTCTGTCTCTCTCATTCTCTCTGTCTCAAATAAATAAATAAAATCTTTAAAAAAAAAAAAAAAAGAAGGAAGCTGTTGCTTGGAGTCATAGTTGAAGAGAGTGTCTCGCAGGAGAGAATCACCAGCCAGCACCACATATCTGTCCTAAGCAGGTGGTACAGACAAACCAGACTGAGATCAAAGCAGTTGGGAACTGATGACGGAAATCTGTGGCTTATTCAAGTTTGTTTTTGAATCTGTTTTGAGGGTCCAGATGATACAAATGCAAACAAGCACAAGGAGGCCTGAAAACCCAGGGCTTGAGTGGGGTTTCCAAGGAGAACTAGTGCTGAAAGATTACAGAAAAATATGAAGATCAACACAAGGACTGAATTATATATATTGAGGTACATACCAAGAGTCCTTAGAGTCAGCAAATGGGAAAATTAAAACCAGAGCAACTTTAAAGGTGTCTTAATCAAGTGTGCCTAAAACATCTCAAGGAAAGCACGAAACTCTGAAAAAATAAATAAAACATTTAATCCTAGAAATTAAAATTATGCAGTCATTTATTTTAAGAACTGTTCTAGACATTATATAGAAGCATGGCTTTTTCAATACCTGGGGCTACTATGCAATTTTAATTCCTTGAAAACTGAGCACTGTCAACTACACATTGTTTTTATATGTTGCTTGTTTTCCTTTGTTTCGGTGAATATCACCATATTACAGTCCCATGAAAACCATATGAAGTCTATATGAGGGCATGTAGGGAATACGAGAATCTGCAGATTTCCATTTCCCATTTGCAGAATCCCTTAGAATGTACTGGCAGTATGCATTGCTCAATGACATTTAAGTTTCAGAAATGTCACATATCTTTATTTTTCAAAATCAAAGCAAATGTGGCTTTGAGTGAGAAGTCCAATCTTCCTCTTTTTTCTGAGGCATGGAGATGCTGTCCATGAAGGCCAGGACAGGAGCACCCTACACCCCCATGCCCCAGAGTCCAACAGACTTAAATATGTCTCATGTCTTTGATGCTGCTTAACAACTTTTCATTGGTGTTGAATGATGTCACTTCCTAGTGTGTGCTTTATGCTGTTGGGGCAAGGTAGGATTCTCTTGCTCAGTCTTGGGGTTGGAAGTGGGTGGGATGAGAAAAGCCAGGGTGGACAATATAATCGCATCTTCCCCAGGCCCTATTCCTGCACCATCAGCCGGGCCCAGGTCTTTGTCCCTGGATAACAGCATCATCGTCATTGGTCAGCTCTCCCAAAGCCTCATCCT
Organism: Mirounga leonina; assembly: GCF_011800145.1. NCBI lineage: Eukaryota > Metazoa > Chordata > Mammalia > Carnivora > Phocidae > Mirounga > Mirounga leonina. The sequence continues at coordinate 6,139,676 of NW_023270498.1, forward strand.
TGTGCTCCATCTTTGCTTCTCCTGCCTTTTATTTCACAAGATTAATGGTTTGTGGAGAACTTCTTGTCAGTTCAAATTCATGGACCCCTTAAGACCTTGGATTTAGGAAAGGTCATGCTTTAGAAATACAATAGCTAGTTGTCCATCTCTGAAAAATGAATGACACCTTTTTTCTGAAAGGAATAGGGCTATCTAGGGGCTCAGTTGGTTAGGCGGCTGCCTTCGGCTCAGGTCATGGTCCTGGAGTCCCGGGATCAAGTCCCACATCGGGCTCCCTGCTCAGTGGGGAGTCTGCTTCTCCCTCTGATCCTCCCCCTCTCATGCTCTCTGTCTCCCATTCTCTCAGATAAATAAATAAAATCTTTAAAAAAAAAAAAAGGAATAGGGCTATCTATTTGATTAGTCATACTTGCTACATTAAATTTTCAATTGCTCCTCTTAAAAAAAAAAGAAAGAAAAAAGATCTCTACAATGGAAACGAAAATCTTATGCACTAGAAGATAAATATTTCCAAATGTATTATTTTCCTAGATGGTTAAAATAGTTGATAAATGCTTTTTTTTTTAATGCACACATATATACACCATGAATTTCATGACAGTCTAAAGTTGATATGTTCAGCAATAATAGTATAGTGTACAAAGTATTGAATAATGCAATATGCTAAAATTACTTCCATTTTCTGAATGATAAATCCAATTTAATTAAGTCTGACTTTGAATTCTGTGGACTTCAAATGAGTTTTTAAAAATATCTTCCAATTGCTCTCCAACCCTTACTTAGCATGCCATATTTTGAATGCTTTGTTCCTAAAGAATATCAAGTTTATTATCCAACGCATTTTTCTGAAAAGAAGAAATTTTTTCTCACTAAATCACTCTAAGCAAAGATCATTTTTCAAGCTAATAAAGACTTAGGATTTTTCAAATAATGCTTAAGGAAACACCAAAGGAAAGAGCAGTAAATACCCGTCCATGTGTAGAACATTATTGAATGCAAATTAGCATTCACTAGATATTCATAAAGATAGCATTTTATACATGAATATACACCAACCAGCTTAAAAACCCATTATTCAAAGGAGGACTTGTCACATCAGACTGAATTGTAATTTCAAGGAATGCCAGACAGTTACTAATAGATTGTGTTGTTGAGAATGATATGTTTTCAGAATTACTTGTAGCAAAAAAAAGTAGGTTATAGAGAGTCATTGCATGACCTTAAAATCTAACAACCTCTTCTAGAATCATTTTTATTAGGTTGAGATGAAATCACTGCTCATCAAGAACGTATTCTCCATTGAAATTTAGGCGCAGGGTCATTAACAAAGTTAATGAAAACACTCACAGAGACTCCGGATGTTCTCATTGTGGAATAATTCAGATTGAATGATGCATCACGAGATTTGTTAATTATAGAAAAACCTAAAAATATATAACTATCAAAGTACCATTTAATCATGACTCTAAAATTTAAATGTCTAAAATATCAGAATCTTTCCTTTTATAAAGAAACACAAGAGCACAACACAAAGCATATTGGGTTAGGAGCCATAGACCTGAATTTTCATCTTCTTCTGCTGTTCAACAGGGTAATAGATATAATTTGATCATGATGTGATTGGGACATACTATGTGCCAACAATCTTTTAATGTAATAAGTTAGGCACTTTATAGCCATATTTTACTACATTCTATCAACAGCACCATATGACAGTATCATTCCCATTGTATAGAAGAAGAGACAAGCTGAGAAAGATTCAAATTTACCCCAAGGTTATCCAACTTTTGAAGAAGGAAGCTCATCACCCCTCAGGGCTTATCTGAGCTTCCTGTCCTCAGCAAACTGAGATGACAATACATCTCTCAAAAATTGTTAGGAGAATAAATGAGATCATATATCTGATAGCACCTTGGAACACATGCAAGATGCATCAAATTGTAGATTTCATATGATAGATACTGTATTCTTAAAACCATAAGGTTCAAAATGGATCAGAAAATAAAGCTTAATCACAGTATTAATTAGACAAGGCATGGAAGGGAGCTTCAGATAGTAAAAAAGTGCTGATCTTTGAACCCCTCCCAACAGGGCTCACACCTCTTCTCCCATGTTAGCTGAAGAGCTGAGTCCTGGGGCAGGGAAAGGAACTCCATCAAGGGACCAGCAAGAATTGAGAAACAAGGTTGACCTATGAGATACCAAACAACAAGCAACCTGTATGGATTAAAGGAGAAAGATAGTCATAAAAAGGGACAGACTAACTCTCAGTTTAGCAACACAGGAATGAAAATTGACAGCTGATCTTAATAAATGTAAAAAAAGACATATCCATCAGAAGAGCTTGGCCAGCCCCAAAGGCACAGTAAGTGGAGGGTCATGGAGACCAAAGTGGTCCTTGGAACTCATGTTCTGGTAGGGACAAGGAAATACCAAATGGGGGCCCCTCAGCATGGCAGGCCTCTCTCGGTTTGATGCATGATGCAACAATATTGGTAAAACTCATATTTGTTTTGATTTCAAGTCTACTATGGTATCACAATTCCAAATAGGGATGAACACCTTGGGCTTGGGCTTGCAATCAGATACCCTGGAAAGAATTCTGGTTCAAATCCCCACTAGCTGCCTCGCCTTTCTTTACTCAAGTGTTCAAATCACAAATATCTGTTTCTTATTTGCAAACCAAGGATAGTAATAACTTTTCCATAAGGCTGTTTTTAGTATTTAATGAGAGAATTTATTCAAGGTTCAGCTAACTCCATGACATACAGAAAAAATAATTTCATAAGAGGATGTCCCTTTCTCACACCAAAAAATTGTACCAAGCAACTCTTCGAAGATTAATTAGGCTTCTTGTGTGCATCTGTCTACCTTCAGATGGAGACTGTGATAGCATACAAACACCATTTATATTTCTTCCCGAAAATTTCTAAACTGCAGGAAAATCCAGTACTTTGAGTTTACAAACCAGCTTAAAGAACTTTAAAATTGATTACAGTGAAATTCCCGAAGTGAATACAATGATCAATTCCTTGTATGCTCTCTTGTGACCTCTACAAATGATGCTGTATTTCAAAGTTTAAGGGATGATGAAGGTACATGAAGATATTTCTGATGTGTCACACAAATTCCTCAATAAATGTAATAGCCATAGTTATAAGTACAACAAAATGGGTCTCCACAACTCTACCCCAACCTCTAACCTTATATGGGAGTGGAAATGGCTGTGCTCATGGCAGGTAAGAGTATGCCTCTAGATGGGCCATATCTGTGGCTAGGTTTAAGCCCACATTGGTCCATCCTCTGCATCCTGATTGCCCAGAAGCTACCCGCAGTTCTTGTTCTAGAAGGGCTGTTCTCTTCCTTCTGTGACCTCTCTTAACCAAGGCACACTTGGTACATCTGTAGAAGGACAGAGAAATTGGCTCTAATTTAGAAAGATCTGTTCTACGACCTGGTTGAAAACTCTGACCTGAAGGGATAAAGCTACGTTGATTATTGTCATAGATAACAATATCAGTACCATGATATAATTTAGCACTTTAAAGCTGAAGAAGAATCTGTCTTTCCTAGGTCTTTTTTATTAGCTGAGATTGCTTTTTTTTTTTTTTTTTTTTTTTTTTTTTTTAGGGAATGGCTTTGCTCAATTCCTTTAGAGGAAAAAACTAGCTGGCTCTGAGATGTGCTTGAAAAGAAAGTGGGTCTTTTGTCTCTACCATGACTATTCCAAAAGACCCACAATTTGGGGTCTCTGCTAGTGCACTGCATTGGAAAACAGGGTACCTTTTGAAATATGTTTAACATTTGTGGGTTCACTTCCTTGTTTTAAAATGAGAGGTTAGAAGATAAGAGTTATGGTTACTTCAGCAAAACATCCTAGAAATTTCTGACTTATCACAAATGAGATATGGCGGCACCCTCAAATAGCACTGTCAAGTGTAAGACCGCAGACCCCTAATCTATCTGGCCTATCTGTTAAGGTATCACCATTATTTAGGAGTAATCATTAAAATCAGTGAGGAAAACTGGGGTTTTTACATTGGAGTTGCCCTTCTTCTTCATCATAAATAAAGCATGTTTAGGAAATATCATTTTATGACAATATTCCACGAATGGGAAGGATAGCTGTGTTTGGCACAAGTCTTTTAATTAGAAATGTAACCTTCATTTTTCCTATAATATATACTTTAAGACCAGCAACCTTGGAATATTTTTACTGGGCAGAATATTGTAAAAACTGTGTTTCTACAAAACCTCATTCCTAAAATTATTAATGTACTTAGAAAAAGATTATTTAGATCTAATGATTACTTTTGATTTTCTGACAACAGTTTCACTCATTAATTAGTATCAATAATTGAGATTAGATGAAGAAAACAAATCAATAATTCCCCAAGAGGATTTAGTTTTTGTCGCATTACCAGGTTTCTGTCAAATATCGATTTTTCTCCAATTAATTGTTGGCAGTGTGTATGGGATACCAAATTCCACCAGAAATAGTTTGGAATGATTTGAGAGTTCTAAATCAGAATGTTCTTTCTCTTTTGAATTTTCTATGGCTAGAACATGATCTAAGGGGAAAGTTTTCTTCTCTGTCTTTGGGCTTCTAATTGAAAGGTCATGTTAGGAGTAATAACCCCTGCAAATTAGTAAGTATGTAAGCAAGCAGTAAGTAAATAAGTAGGTAAGTAGATAAATAAACAAATCTTGATATAGATATATACATGCACATCTATAAATAGATGAATAGATAGTACATAGATGATAGATGAGATAGAAAGATAGATGATAGATGATAGATGAGATAGATAGATGATAGATAGATAGGTGATAGATAAATAGATGATAGATAGATGATAGATAGATATAGATAGATAGATAGATAAATAGATGATAGATGATAGATAGATGATAGATAGGTACTGGATAGATACAGTGCTTAAACAAATTTGCTATATATATCAGGGGTTTTTTTTTGTGCATTGGATTTCATTGAACACATATACCCCAATTTATATACTAGTTTCCAGTTTCCAGTTTGAAGCTATAACAACTAAAACTGCTATGAATATCCTTCTACAAGTTTTCAGTGGACATGAAGCCTGATTTTTTTTCTTTTTTTTATAACTACATATCCAGAAGTTGACTTTCAAGCTCACAGGGTGTCCATATACTTAGCTGTAGTGGGTACTGAAAAACATTTTCCAGTTTAACTTTTCAGCAATGGAACAGGTTTCCAATAGTTCTACCCTCCTACCAGCACTTGGTATGGTCAGTTTGTGTGTGTGTGTGTGTGTGTGTGTGTGTTTAAAGTAAACTCTACCCCCAGTGTGGGGCTTGAATTCATGACCCCAGATCAAGAGTTGAATGCTTTACTGACTGAGCCAGCCAGGAGCCCCTGGTCAGTGTTTTAATTTTAGTTATTTTATTTGGTGGATCGTGGTATTTAAAAGTGTTTGCCTTGCATTTCTCTGAAAACTAATGATGGTGAGCATCTTTGCATTTATTCATTCAACATTTTGATATTCTCCTTATGAAATGCCTATTCAAGAGTTATAGAATTTTTCCTCTTCTTTTTTGAATTTGGTTATCTCTCTTTACAAATTATTTGTAGGGGTCCTTTCTAGAGTCTATGCATCATTTTATCAAGTATGCAGATATGGAGTATGAATATCTTCTCTCAATCTATGGTTTGTATTAGTTTTTCTTTCTTAGAAGTATTTTGCTGAACAAAGTCTTATTTTTAATCCAGGGAAATTTATAATTTAAAAAAAAAAGTTAGTTTTCTTCTACATACTCTTCCAAAATCATTACTTCTCTCAATTTCATGAGAAAATTTTCTTTCGTTTTCTTTTAGAAACTTGGTTGTTTAAGGTTGGTGATTTCTCACAAATTAACTATTTTACATGCTTAAGTTAAGGTTTATGATTTGTTTTTCTTCCATCTGGATATCCAACTGCCCTAGCATCAATTATTGAAGACGGTATCTTTCTCCCTACTGAAATGCAGTGAAGTCTTTGTCTTAAATCAAATAACCAAACAAGTATAAGTCTATCTCTGGACTCTTTATTCCAATGCATTGGCCTCTTTGTCTATTTTTTCATCACCATAATACTTTCTTGATTACTTAAGCTTTATATTAAGTGTTGACATATGGGAGATCGAGTCTTTATGTTTTGTTCTTCAAATTTGCCCCTCCTAATATAGATCATTTTTGTTTTCATATACATTTAAGAATCAGCTCATCAATTTACATACACACACACACACACATACACACACACACATCCCTGCTGGAATTGTCTAGGTAGAAATTGCAATAAATCAATAGATCAATTTGAGGAGATGCTGAGTTGTAATACTGTGTTTTCATCCTATGAACATAATACATTTCTCTATTTAGGTCTTCTTTAATTTCTTTAAATGGTGTGTAGTTTTCAGTGTAGAGGGATTATAAATTATAAATTAGATTTATCCCCAAGTAGCTGCATTTTTGATACTATTATAAGTGACATTTTAAAATGCATTATTTTTATCATAGGAGTACAATTTATATTAGTATGTTGACTCTGGATCCAGGAAGCTTGTAAAATCACTTACTATGCATACTGATTTGTAGTTTTGTACATTATTTTATACTTTTCCATATGCATAAACAACATCATCTAGTGAAAAATATCTGCTTTATTGAAACTTCTCCAATTTTGTACCTTGTACCTGCCATATTGAGTTGGATGGAACATCGCAAAACAATAAATATCAACAGGGATAGTGGACATTTTGTCTTGTTCCCAGATTCAGGGGGAAAATTTTTACTATTTTGTTATTTGGTAAAATACTAGCTCCAGAAGGTTTTTTTTTCTTTATTCATAGGTTTCACAAAAATCTTTGGAGAAAATGGTGTTATATATCAGTATAATAATAAAACACATTTTGTGATATAGAATCTATAATCATCTATATAACATACAATTGCAAAGAACTGTATTAAAATGACATTATTTATAAAGTATCACAACTGTGAAAATTACCATAAAGACAAGGAAATAGATTTCATTAAACTTCATTTTCTTATTCAAAATTGCATTTGGGTTCTTGTAAATGGCTTTTCTTTCATTACACTCATTCTTTTTCTTTTTTCTTTTTTTTGTTATTGAAGTATATTTAACATACAGTGTTGTATTAGTTTCAGGTAAACAATATAATGATTCAACAATTCTATACATTACTCAGTGGTCATCACAATAAGTGTACTCTTAAACCCCTTTTGTCTGTTTCACCCATCCCCTCACCCACGTCCCCTTTGGCAAACATCAGCTTGTTCTCTGTATTTAAGAGTCTGGATTTTCGTTTGTTTGTGTCTTTTTGCTTGGTTGTTTGTTCATTTGTCTTGTTTTAAATTCCATATTTGAGTGAATTCATATGGTATTTGCATATCTCTGTCTTATTTCACTTAGCATTATACTCTCTAGATCCATCCATGTTGCAAATGGTAAGATCTCGTTCATTTTTATGGTTGAGTAATATTTCATTGTGTATATAAATATACCACATCTTTATCCATTCATCTATCCATGATCATGGGTTGCTTCCATATCTTGACTATTGTAAATAATGGTGCAATAAACATAGAGGTGCATATATCTTTTCAAATTAGTGGGTTTTGTTGTTGTTGTTGTTTGTTTTGCTTTCATTGGGTAATTCCACTCCTGAGTGGAATTACGGGATCATATGGTAATTCTATTTTTAATTGTTTTCCACAATGGTTTTACCAATTAATTCCCACCAATGGTGCATAGGGGTTCATTTTTCTCCACATCTTTAGCAACATTTGTTATTTCTTGTCTTTTTAATTCCAGCCATTCTGACAGGTGTATGGTGATACCTCACTGTGGTTTTGATTTGCATTTCCCTGATGATCAGTGATATTGATCTTTTCATGTGTCTATTGACTAGCTCTAGAGGGTTTTGTGTAAATAGTTTTTTATCATACTTAGGGAATTTTCTTCTATTCATAGTTTGCTGAGAATTTTTTTATTGCTAATTTTCAAAATTTTATCAAATGATTTTTTTCTACATCTATTGACTTGAACATATGTTTCTCCCCTCTATTTGCTTAAACTGGTGAATCACATTAATTTTTGGTATGTTATACTAAACTTGCATTCCTGGGGTACAGCTTTACATGATAATATTTTACTTTTCATATAGTTTTTGATTCAATAGGCTATCTTTGCCACCATTTTTTTTGCATCCAAGTTTAGAAGGATCTTGACCTGGAATGTTCCTTTCTTTTGATGTCTTTTTCAGGTTTTAGAATTCATCTGGCATCATTAATGAGTTGGGGAGAAGTTTCTCTTCATTTTTATTCTCTGGAAGAATTTGCATAACATTGTTATTGTTTCTTTCTTAAATGTTTGGAAGAAGTCATCAAAGGAATTATCAGACCTGAACTTTTCTGATGAGAATGTTTTCCATCACTGATTCACTATCTTTAAGGATGGCTCAACTTTTTAAATTCATCATATGCCAATTTGGGAAAGTTTTGTTTTTCAAGGAAATTTGTCAGTTTCATATAAAATTGGCATAGAATTGTTCATAGTATCATTTGTTTATGGTGTTTAATATTTGGAGTGATGTTAATTAGTGTTTCATCGTTTCCTCAGTTGTTCAGCATTTCTCAATTTGATTCACCTTGTCAAAGAATCCAACTGTCTTTTTGTTACTTTCCATTACTATGTCTCTTTCCTACTTTTTATGTCTCTTTAAAAAATATCTTGCTATTAGGGGTACCTATTTGGCTTTGCTGGTTAAGTGATCAACTCTTGATCTCAGCTCAGGTATTGATCTCAGGGTCATGAGTTTAAGCCCTGTGTTGCACTCCACACCAGGCATGGAACATAAAAAATAAAATAAAATAAAAAAAAATCTTGCTATTAGATTCTTATTTTTATTTCTTTGCTTCTTTGTTTTTGGAATTTCCATGTTCTTACTGTTCTTTTATTAGCTCCTTTAAAAATTCATTATTAATTTTTTATCTTAATTCCAGTATAGTTAACATACAATGTGACATTAATTTCAGGTACTATATTGTGACTCAACAATTCCATATAATACCCAGTGCTCATCAGAAGTGCCCTCCTTGGGGCATCTGGATGGCTAAGTCAGTTAAGTGTCCAACTCTTGATTTCGTCTCAGGTCATGATCTCACAGTCTTGGAATCCGGCACTGTGTCTGGCTCCACACTCATCAAGGAGTCTCCTTGCAATTCTCTCTCCCTCTCTCTGTGCCCCCCAACTCTCCCTCTCTCTCTTTAAAAATAAATAAATCTTCTTTTCTTTGTTTTATTTATTCATTTTTAAATTTAAATTCAATTAATTAACACATAATGTATTATTGGTTTCAGAGGTAGAGATCAGTGATTAATCAGTCCTATATAATACTCAGTGCTCATTACATCATGTGCCCTCCTTAATGTCTATCACTCAGTTACCCCATCCCCCCACCTCCCTCCACTCCAGCAACCCTCAGTTTGTTTCCTATGATTAAGAGTCTTTTATGGTTTGTCACCCTCTCTGGTTTCATCTTGTTTTATTTTTTCCTCTCTTCCACTCTGATCCTCTGTTTTGTTTCTTAAATTTCACATATCCGTGAGATCATATAATTGTCTTTCTCTGATTGACTTATTTCGCTCAGCATAATACCCTCTAGTTCCATCCAAGTCATTGCAAATGGCAAGATTTCATTTTTGATGGCTGTGTAATACTTCATTGTGTGTATATCTATATACCAAATCTTCTTATCCATTCATCTGCTGATGGACATCTGGGCTCTTTCCATAATTTGGCTATTGTGAACATTACTGCTATAAACATTTGGGGTGTAGGTGTCCTTTGGATCACTACATTTGTATCTTTGGAGTAAATGCCCAGTAGTGCAATTGCTGGGTCGTAAGGTAGCTCCATTTTCAACTTTATAAGGAACCTCCATACTATCTAAAATAAGTAAATAAATCTTTAAAAAAAAAGTTCCTTCCTTAATCCCCATCATCTATTTAACCCATCCCCCACTCCCCTCCCCTCTGATAACCATCAGTTTATTCTCTGTAGTTAAGGGTCTATTTCTTGGTTTGTCTCTCTGTTTCTCTCTGTTTCTCTCTCTCTCTTTTTTTTTTTTACCAATACATGTCTGTAAAATAATTTAGCTTCTAAGCACTGCTTCAAACATTTCACAAACGTTGATATGTTTTATTGTCAATAGTATTCATCTCAAATATTACCTAATATCTATTATGACTTCCTAACTAACTCATGATTATTGAAAAGTGCATAGATTAGCATAGATTATTTTGCACACATTTGGAAAATTTTAGTTTGGTTTTTGGTAGTGATTTCTATTTTCATTCCACAGAGGTCGAATATATACAGATTGACTTTAAAGCTTTTAAATTAGCTGAAGCTTTCTTTTTTGCCCAGAATATGATATATATTGTCAAAGGCCCAATGTGCATTCACTAAAAATGTATATTCTCTTTTTTGAGATGTAAAATTTTATATTTATCAGTTAAATAAAGTTGTTAAATTCCTTTCAAATCTTCTATTTCCCTTCTAAATTTTTCTGCTAATTTAATCAATTTTCAAGGTTGTGAATGTGCCTATTTCTCCTTCAGTTCTATAATCTCTAGATTATGGAACTTTTGATTTTGTTATATTAATTACTTTGTTATATTATTATTTTATTTTTAATTTAAAGTTATATTATTTTTTAGTTATATTAGTGGGGCATCTAGGTGGCACAGTCAGTTAAGCATCTGCCTTCAGCTCAGCAAATGATCTCAGGGTCCTGGGATTGAGCCCCACATCAGGCTGACTGCTCAGTGAGGAGTCTGCTGCTTCCTCTGCCTCTCCCCCTCTGTGCTCTCTCCCTCTCTCTCTCAAATAAATAAATAAAATCTTAAAAAAAATAAAGTTATATTATTGTATAGCACATTTAGAATTGTCATACATAATTTATAATTCTCATATGTTTCTAAACTGATAATTTAATCATTATAAAATGTTTCTCTTCTATTCTAAAAATGTTTTTTTCTTTAAAAGTCTACTTTTGATGGTGTTTATAGTATATTCCCATTCTTTTATTTTGAATATATCTAACTCCATATATTTTGAGTGGCATTGGTATAAATGGTATATTTGATTTTTTAAAATCCAGTTTGGCAATCTTTGCCTTTGAGTCTTAATTTTATATACATTTAATTCAAGTACTAATGCAATTTTCAGTATATCTACCATCTCACTTTTTTAACATTAAAGTATCATCTCCATTATTCTTACTTACATCATTACTTAAAAGTTTATAAATAGTTATTGACATAAAATAACATATTCTTATATCTATCAAAACATTTGTTTTTTTAAATCTTTCTACAATTTCATAATGGTTTTGCATGCAAAGTTAAGAGCTGAAAATATTGTTAATTATTGCTGCAACTTTGAAGCATATATACTTCAACTGGTTGATAGCATTGCAACATATAAGATACAAAAACATTTTCACTCCAAGCTCCATCTAGAATGATCTGCTATATTTGACAATAAGAAGTACATTTAGTCTCCATTTCTTCCATAAATGTATTTCATTAGTCCTAGTGGTTTGGCTGGCCTGGAAATACAGCCAGGCCCTTCATGTACTTCTAATCACATTTGGCAGAACACAGAAAGTAAAGACAGGAAGCCTGAGCATATATGGAACTTCAAGAACTCTCAGGAACAAGTTAATGGAAAAAATTATGTGCTTGCTTTACAGACTTTTGAACTTTAAGGTATGTGCAAAGGATGAATAGTTCTGAAATGTAACAAGGAACAATGAAATCCCAAGCATCTTTTATGAACTCCTAAAGGCTAACCCAAAAAATGATTTCTGTCCTTAAGGAAAATGCACTGGAATTTAAAGTGTGGAAATTCAAAGAAGGTACAAAGCTCTATACAAGTACACCTGATCTTTCTAACCAGACAGCAAAATAAATTGACTTTCTAAGTAATTTTTAATGCTTTTTCTTTCTACTCTTTACAGCTGCTCCATAAGGAAAATAATTAGAAATAAAAAATAAATTTTTGGATTTAAAAAAGTTTTCTCAAAATTTTCACCATTATTTAAAAAGCAATACACAGGGGCACCTGGGTGGCTCAGTTGTTAAGCGTCTGCCTTCGGCTCAGTTCATGATCCCAGGGTCCTGGGATCGAGCCCCGCATCGGGCTCCCTGCTCAGCGGGAAGCCTGCTTCTCCCTCTCCCTCTGCCCCTGCTTGTTCCCTCTCTCGCTGTGTCTCTCTCTGTCAAATAAATAAAATCTTTAAAAAAAAATAAAATAAAAAGCAATACACAGAGAATGTTGACATATTCAGATAACATGGGAAATAAGATATTCAAGTATCAACATCAAGAGGTAAACACTGTTAATGCTTTGGTACACTCTTCGTAAGTACACATACACACACACACACACATAGATAAATAGGTGGGTAGATAGATGATTAGCTAACATTTGTTAAGTAATGAATATGCACTACGAATTGTGCTAAACATTTTATATGACTTATCTCATTTATTCTTAAAATAATTATATAAAGAGGAAACTATTTTCAATTCTATTTGACCAAAGAGAAAACAGACAAAAAGATTTGAATCATTTCTCCAAGTCATGCGGGAATTAAATGAAGAATTGGGATTTGAACAAAGCAAGAAATTTCAGAAAACAAAGTGCTGTTTCTCCCACTAAATGTCTTGTCTGTCTGCCTCTTTCTCTCCATATAATTAGATTTAATTAATTAATACTTAATTTAATTAGATCATTCTGTTCATATTTCTTCATCATCATTTATTGCTTTATCTGGTTAAAACACCTAAGCATTTATGTGTAAAATATGTTGATCTATGTTTTATTTTTCTTTGTACTTGTCAGCTACATCTTCTGTCAATATTTCCATTTTTTACCTTACTCTACTGTTTTATTTTCAGTTTGCATATTACTGAAGAGTCAATGGTTGATCTACTCTTAGATTTATCCACTGATATTTGTTGTCATAAATAATATGATTTGTATTAGTTCTCTAATCTCCTTTCATTGTTTTTTTTAATTTCCTCATAATTTCATTTTTATATAGTGATATGATAGTTGTAATTAACAATAATAACAATTATCTTTTTAAAACTTATAAAAATATGATTGAATAATTTTTGGCCAAGACCTGTATTAAGAATTATTTCCTTTTCATAATATGTGTGGACTGATGCTGTTTTCCATCATGTTGCTTTCATTAGAAATTAACTTTGTGTCTTTTATCTGCCTATAATCTATCGATCACCTGTCTATCAATGTATCTATCAATCTATTTGTTCTCTAGCTATGTTACTCTCTACATGGGCAGCAATTAAGTGTTTTGTGTTGATCTACTAATCTGAGTCATTCAACTATTCCCTGCTGCTCCATTCAGTTGAAATGTCACAATGTCTAGGTGGGCGAGAATGTGTGCACTTACACAAACCATTTCAATTCATTTACTCTTTCATATTATGAATGTAGGCAAAATAAGCTCAACATCATATTAGCTGGAGAATATTCAAAGGAGAAGAATTAAACTATTACAGAAGTCATAGTTTAAACAAAGAAACAGAAACCTGTTTTTTAAAACAGTCTGAGAAACAGAATTCTGATGAATCAATGAGATTATATGATACATGGTATTTATTTATTTTTTACTTTATTTTTTTTAAGATTTTATTTATTTATTTGAGAGAGAGAATGAGAGAGAGAGAGAGCCTGAGAGGGGGGAGGGTCAGAGTGAGAAGCGGATGCAGGACTCGATCCCAGGACTCCAGGACCATGACCAGAGCCGAAGGCAGTCAAACAACCAACTGAGCCACCCAGGCGCCCCGATACATGGTTTTTAAAGTAGAAAAAAAAAAGAAGTTATAATTATTAAATAAGAACTATCATGCATTTAATTGGCACAATAGGACTGCATAGAGTATTTTCAGGTGAAAAGAGCTTCCCAGAGGGACTGGCATTTGAAACAAATTTTGAAAGATGAAAACTCTTTCTCCAGGGACGTGGGTCTGACAGTTTAACCATTTGAAGTATGCCAGGTGTGTCTTAATGCAAATAAATTTCTAACTAGGCCTAAATCAATTCAACTATTTATTCAATTTTCATAAGCACATCATCAGATTTTAAAATTAGTTGAGTGAATTGGTGTCCAAATTGATGCTTAACGTTCCAAAATACCAGGTTAGTGCTAGTTGATTCCATAGGACAGTATGCATTACGGTCAAAGAAGTTCATGCTTTGCATGGTGAGCATCACATCGGGTCAACATTCTCTCTTTTCACTTTTACAGTGAAGAGGTTTAAGTTTCTTTAAAAGGTTGTTTGAGTTGTAGGAAACCCTGCCCACTGTGACTTTTCCTTCACTCCCCTACATTTCCCGGGAGGAGCTCCAACCATCTGGTACTGAGAGAAGGTACACTGTGTTACCTTCCTCGTAAGTGCTTCTTGCTAATAAACAGTAAGCTGTTACGACATTTTAAAAGCTTGTATTCGGTACCACAGATAAGCATATAAGTGAATTTCTGTTCTTTACACTAACATTTTGCAAGTACCTTCCTTGTTGAAACATGCCATTGGGAAAAACAATGTGTCTTGCTAATGCTTTAAGCTCTTTAGAGGGTAACTTCTGTGCTTTATATGCATGGTTTAGCTTATACCTTATCATAGGGGAAGCGAACAGAAAATCTGTTCTTGTGTGTTGTTATAAATGCAGTCATAGAAACACTGACAGCTCCCATATTTTTCTACCAACTTAGAGCAAATCAAGATGGATGCTATCTTACCTGTTGGTGGGTAATAGGGTTAAAATTGGAATAAGATTATTTTAAATAAATGAGTTATCTTTTCCTTTCATGTTTTGTTCTTTCTCTTCCTGTGTGGTTTAAGTTATTATGATGTGGATTTTCTTTCTATTTCATAACTTTTTTCTGAATGGCAATGTTAGAGAACCACAACTGGAATGGACAATTGCCGTTGACTGCTCAGGAAAGGGTGCCGTTAATTGTTTGTCTACATTGGAAAGCATCACAGGAAATGTTTTTAAAGAGTACTGCCCATATTCATTAACTGAGAGACTATCTTGGTTGGTAAAGGAGAAAGTTGTTTTCACTGTATGATCATCTTCATTAACTATATTAATAAAAGCAAAAAGAATAATAGATAATCTTGAATTTTTAATTTCTCCTTTATTCCAAAAATTCCAAGGGCAGAATCAAAGCCATGTACCCACAATGAAATGCAGGCTCATGGGCCTTCAGAATGAGAAGGGACATCAGAGGTAAAACACCTCCCATCTCTAAATACACAACACTGATGTTGCTGTGTGTCCGGTGAACACCACACAGCTTTGCAGAGGCTTAGGAGCCCTGGTGAACCTCCCACATAAGGTGGCCATGTTGTGCTTTATATTGATTTCTATCCCATTTGGTTCTTATAACAATCTGGGGATTTACATATTATTATGAATTCCTTTTAAAGATATTGAAATGATTCAACAAGACTATTGAATCACAGACCTGTACCTCTGAAACAAATAATGCATTATATGTTAAAAAAAGGAAGAAGATAGTAGGAAGGGAAAAATGAAGGGGGGGAATCAGAGGGGGAGATGAACCATGAGAGACTATGGACTCTGAGAAACAAACTGAGGGTTCTAGAGGGGAGGGGGTGGGGGGATGGATTAGCCTGGTTGGGTATTAGAGAGGGCACGTTCTGCATGGAGCAGTGGGTGTTATACGCAAACAATGAATCATGGAACACTACATCAAAAACTAATAATGTATGGTGATTAACATAACATAATTTAAAAAAAGATATTGAAATGAAGACCTAGAGTAAGTGTTGCTGTTTTGTTTTTGTTTTTTTTTTCCCCCAAAGTCATACTGTTAATATGAAGTAAAACACAAAGTTGTATCCTTGCCTGGAGTTCTTCTGCTCCTCTCAACCATAATAACAAATATAAATACATGTTTCAGGCACAATTATGCTGTTACTAATTATACAAAACAGGCTTAAAATAACCATTTTACTTTGTTCATAATTTTGCCAGGGATGAATCTAAAAAGGGCTCAGCTGGGAAGTCCTTCCCTGGGATCTTATGTAATTTTAGTCAGATGTAGGCTGGGACCACAGTCATCTGAGAACTCAACTGGGCGGGACGAAGATGCTCATTTCTCTGACAGTGAAATGATGTCACCTGTCAGCTCAGAGCTCAGCGAGAAGTAGAAGTGGATGAAGTGGCCTCTTACAGACTCGGCACTTCGGTGTCACACTTGCGGGCCTTCTTCATGGTAACCACATCCTTCCAGAGCAAGCATCCGCAGAGATGTAGGAGGAAGATGTATGGGATTTTATGAACTGTCTTCAAAATTACATGCATCATTTCTCTTTGTCTCAATGAATCAAAGCAGTCACAAACTCATCCAGTGTCCAAGGTTTGAGATATAAATCCCACATCCTAATGGGAAGAATGCTAAAACACGTTTACATTGCCACAATGGAGAATAGTGTGTGTTGAATTCAAGAGCATCAATACGTTGTTTGGTTGCCAATCATTTACTAAGGGCCTGTTACACTCAAAGGGAAGTTGAAGTTATATCTTTTTTTTGTCTTTAGTTCTCTAGGTTTATATGCAAATCTAGCCTATTCTACAATTCACAAGGTAAATTAGAGTTTATTTATATATATGCTATATGTATATTATATATTATGTTATGTTATATATTAAATGTATACATATTAAACTAATGACAAACCACTCTGGAGCAGGCTCGCTGCTCCATTACTGACCATATGCCAAAGGACAAATCACTGGGCACAACAAACAGTAACATGTCATTAACATATGTAGTATTCACATGGCATTCGTGTGATCTTTCCTTTAGAATACGCCATACAGGGCGCCTGGGTGGCTCAGTTGGTTAAGCGACTGCCTTCGGCTCAGGTCATGATCCCAGGAGGGATCATGGGGAGTCCCAGGATCGAGTCCCGCATCAGGCTCCCTGCTCGGCGGGGAGTCTGCTTCTCCCTCTGACCCTCCCCCTCTCATGCTCGCTCTCTCTCTCTCTCATTCTCGCTCTCAAATAAATAAATAAAATCTTTAAAAAAAAAAAAGAAGAATACGCCATACACTGTATCAGATATCCACAATTGTGTCTTTGTTTCTGCTTGATTACATGGAAAATCAAGCATTTCAAAATCTGCTTTATTTTGATGTACTTCAGTAAGTTTTCATGATTTGACTTTAACCTTCATTAATTGTTTGACCGTGATGTGGAAATAATCATTTGGCATATCCAGATACTGGATTGAGCAAAATAGGATTGACATACATCCATGATTTAGTCAATCTTACTTTGCCCCCATTTTTTGGAAATAAATAATACTTTCTGTAAGCTAAAACTAATAGTACATGATATCAGAGATTCAGATTCTTCCTCATTGACTTTCTGGTTCAAAATAAAACTAGGAAGATAAAACTTTTTAAAAAATTAACACTTCATAAATATTTATATTTAACCAAACTAATATGCACACATTTGTTCTATCTCAAATATGGGAAAACTTAAGTAGGAGAACAACACAAGTCCACCCCTTCAACCCTCTGTCCAAGTGGAAGGAGCTCCTCTCACCTCTGTATTCAATTGTTATAGCTGCTTCCACAGCTCTGGTTGGTTCATTCAAACAGTTTCCACCAGCTGTAATATTTATATTATTTTGCTTGTTGAGGCCTTCCTTTAAACAATGCACATAATATTCTGCTTCCCAACCATCATTTTCCTAGAACATACATTTCATTCCCTGTTTTCAAAAAGGATATCTGTGTTCCTACCTGACTTTCCATCTCCCACCTTAACTTCATGGTCAGTTTGTTAACCTTTAATTTTTCCCCCAAACCATACCAAAGCTTTGATGCATTTTAGTGACCGTGTTGATATTACTCAACTCCAGACCAAATGGAGTGCTAGGATTATTTTTATCTGTATTGGTCCCATTCACAGATTCAGGACACCCAAAAGGGTATGACTGTCCGAGAGGCAAAATGTATTTTTCTTTATTTCTGTTAATCAAAAATTGTCAACATTATCTTTTGTATGAATCATATTACACTATGGTTTATTTTATAATTCTTTTGTACTAATTTCCTACGGCTGCTGTAACAAATCACCAAAAACTTAGTGGCTTAAAGAAACACAAACTTATCTTACAGTTCTAGAGTCTGAAATCTGACATGGATTTCACTGGGCTAAAATCAAGTTGTCCATAGGCTGCATTTCTTTCTAGAGGTTGTCAGGGGAAGTCTGATCCCTTGACTTTACCAGCTTCTACAGGCTGTCTACATTCCTTGACTGGTGCCCTTCTTCCATCTTCAGAGCCAGCAAAGGCCCTTGGAGGCTGTCCCAACACCGCTCCATTCTGACACTTCTTCCAGTGTCCCTTCTTCTGGTCTGTCCTCTCCTGCACTCCTCTTGTACTTTTACAGACCCTTGTTTTATGTTAGACCCATCTGGGTTATCTAATCTAAGGTGATCTCCATTTAAGGTCAGCTGATTCTCAGCCTGAATTCCCCATTACCATGTAACGTAAAATATTCACAAGTTATGGGAATTTGCATAGGAAATACAAGGGTAGGGGAAGAGAGACTCAAATTCTTCCTCATTGACCTTCAGGTTCAAAATAAAACTGAGGAGATAAAAAAAAATAGTACTTTATTTATAATCAAATTAATATATGAACTTTTTTCTGTCTCAAATACTGTGAGCATTATTTGGTCTACCACAACTTTGTTTTTGCTTGAATTTCTCCTTTCTTTTTCTTTCTTTATTGTTAGAGTTACAATAGACTCAAGACTTCCAAACTTTATTGGCCTACTCTATCAAATCCATTTTCCTCTGGAACTGTCCTTCCGATGGGTCTCGCAGTATAGCCTAATGATTAGAAATACCCTGTATTTGAGTGAGAAGTATTGTCTCAGAAAGCATAGATACTAAACTGATTCAAAGTTTGATTCCATTGAATGAGATAATTACAAAAATCTGATCACAGCTGGGGATCCTGCAATTTAGGAAGAGCTACATACTGAAATATATATCTATAAAAGAAGTAAAATATTCATTTCTCAGCAAATTGGTCTACCCTGTGGAGGGTGAGAAGTGAGTCATATAATTCTGGGTTGTGGAGAGACCAAAATGTGTTCAAGTTGTTTCATCTTGGAGAGTGCTCTTCCTCTAGGGTTGACCTAGAGGTTATTAGACTGGTTTCCAAGGGTAGACTCATGAGTCTTTAAACAAAACTGAATGTGAGCCAGTTTATCATAGCTAAGTTGGCAAAACTTTGTGAAAAAGAAAACCAGGTATGGGATCTTATTTGAGCCTTTGAGCACAGTATGTCCCTCAGCCCACTAATATTTAGTCAACTTGCCACCTTTTCAGAATAATTTAGGGTACTTAAAAAAAATTAAGAAATAGTCACAACTTTCCCACTTACATTATTACCATTGCCACGGATGGACATTTTAAGGTAAAGTCATAAGGAGTAGTGAAATAGGACAAACCATACTTCACTCTCTGAAAGTGGAAAATAAAAGTTATTCCACAGCCACAAAGATATCATTCTGCTGCTCACTTAGTCCATCTCCTATTGGAAAACAACATGCTCGTTCAGTTTTGAGAAAGGTTTCTGACTGATGCTCTCCTGGATGGACTAGGGACTCCACTGAAATTTCTGTAAAACTACATCAGAGAAAAATAAGATGAAATTTTAAATGGTGAAAAGGAATATGAGCAGAAGTGAGAGTCAGTGTGCCTGCCTATAAATTCTGCTTCCTGCAATACAAAAGCTGAAGTTAACCTTTTATCTCTTGAGTTTACTTGAAGCAAGAGTGCTATGTTTTAATGCACTATTCCTAAGTGCTCTCAAAAGAGATTGCAGCATACTTTTGTGTGTGTGTGTGTTCTAAAATCCTGCTACAGAATATTCCTCCAAGGGCAAAGTCACTTTTTTTGCAAAGTGTGCAAAGGAATTGGTGCACACATGCAAACACACTGGACACACGCTGCACAGACCTTTTATGAGTGCGGGAAAGACAAAACTGTGACTTAGATTTCACATTTTGTGTTGTCATTCTTTTCCAACTTGGAGTTTTCCAGCTTATGTGCTAAACTCATCTTGTATAAATGTATTTTTCTTACCCCACTGTAGGTTCACATTTATTTTCTCCCAGTAGACTGTGCCTACTGCACAGTCAGCCACAGCAGAGATGGAATTATCTTGTCAAAAATTATAACATTAAATTACTCTAGGGAAGCATGCAGGTGCGAAACATGTTGTTTTTTAATGCAAATTTTGGGCTTCTAATTCAAACACTACCTTGTTGCGTATCTACCACAGACTAAAAATGAAATGGATGCATTCAAGATTGTATGTGTGTGTATTTGTGTGTTTAAATTCAACTCAGTTAAAAACATTCCTTCTAGATAAGAAGAGAAATGTCTGCTTGTTTGTTTGTTTGTTTTTCAAAGTCCTGGATCTTGGTGATTTATACACCAACCATTCCCAAGGGAATGTTTAGTACCAGCAAAATTATGTTTTCTAAAATCGTAATATGAAATCCAACCAATGTCTTTAACAACAAAAATAATCTGGCAAATGTTGTGATAAGAAAAAATATTCAAAGGGCACTAGGTAATTTCTGTTGAATAGCATTGATTTCCTTTATAGAGTTTTTTTTTTTTTTTGTAAAAGTGACTAAAAGTTTCTTAATGCTTGTGAAATCATAAAAAAATAACCAAAAATACATGTGTAACTCACTGTCACTTTATAGATCTCATTTCATAAAAACTGTTAAGACATCTAAGTGAGGGCACCTCATACTATAAGAATATTTAATATTAATTATATGAAGATGGGATTTAGAAACTCAAAGATGTTGAAAAAAATTCTAGTACATATCTATCTAAGAATCAATCCACATTGTAAAACCATATAGAACTTGATGAAGTCTGCAGGTATTTAATCCCAATGCTACCTGCAAAGTCACCTGATATGGGCAGACTTTAGCCTAAATTTAAAGAAAGAAACTTAAGATATGGGTTTTTCCCACCTCAAGGGATATCTTCATCATCCTCTTCCTCAAGGTATCTGAAGGTTGAGTGAGAGAGAAAGGCAGGTGAAACTTCACAATTCAAAGTGGTGATTGGAAGCAAGAAAGAAGGATTTGGAGAAATGGTTGTCAGGAAATGAATGTTCAGATGAAGTATACACATACCTGTGTATGTCTATCTGATTTTGCAAAAAAGGATAAAGTACCTTGACTATAAAAGAGAGGGAAATAAATATGATATCAAAACATCTCAGAGCGCCTGGGTGGCTCAGTTGGTGAAGCATTTGCCTTCAGCTAAGGTCATGATCCCGGAGTCCCTGCTGAGCAGGGAGCCTGATTCTCCCTCTGCCCCTCACCCTGCTTTCCTGCTCTCTCTCACTGCCTCTCTCTCTCTCTCTCTCAAATAAATAAAATCTTTTAAAAAAAAAATCTCCTACACTCCTGGAGGTTTTTGATCACAAAAAACTAAAAGCAGTTCATAAATATGACACAAAAATCATGTGCAACAAAACTAGAGACTGGTACATATTACCATATCAAAAATAAATAACTTTTGCTCATTGAAAGAACCTTAAGGAAAGTGAGAACAAAGGAATTCAAAAGAATAAGGACAATAGGATTCAAGGGAAGGATGACCTTGGAGGACTAGAGAGAAAGGCATTATGTTGCTGCTTTGCATGATACAATTAGGAGAATGTCTTCATGGGTGTAGCTTTTTTTTAAAGATTTATTTATTTATTTATTTGAGAGAGAGAGAGTGCTTAAGTGGAGGAGGGCAGAGGGAGAGGACAAGGGAAAGAGAAAATCTTCAAGAGGACTCCCTGCTGAGCAGAGATCCTACAAGAGGCTTGATCCTGCTACCCTGAGATCATGACCTGAACCAAAATCAAGAGTCAGATCCTTAACTAACTGAGCCCCACAGGTGCCCCACAGGTGTAGCTTTTATTTGGACTTTTGGTTCACTACATTAAACAAAAATGAAACCAAATAAATACGTGTAAACTCTAATATTTTATTATTTTTATTTTTATTTTTTTAAAGATTTTATTTATTTATTTGACAGAGAGAGACACAGTGAGAGAGGGAACACAAGCAGGGGGAGTGGGAGAGGGAGAAGCAGGCTCCCCGAGAGCAGGGAGCCCGATGCGGGACTCGATCCCAGGACCCTGGGATCATGACCTGAGCTGAAGGCAGTCGCTTAACCAACTGAGCCACCCAGGTGCCCAACTCTAATATTTTAGTAAGAATGTGCGATAGACAGAATTGTGTTTATTCCCATGTTCTGCCCATGCAGTCAATAAGGACAGACAGAAATAAAAATAAGTAAATAAATTGAATCAATAGGATGAAATCATGGTTGTGTTAATGCTTCCAAGATAATCAGTAAACTGAACAATAAATATTACAAAATTACCCAAAATACGAGACAAAGAGATAAAGATATACAAAGTTGAAAGAAGTTCAGAGAAATAGGGATGACAAGGTGAAGTTACAACCCATCTTCAATAGGAGATCTATGGACAGGATGGAGACAAAGTAGGGAGGAGGTGGGGCAGGGGGGCAATATTCAACAAGATAAAAACAGTACATTTTCCAAACTTGATAAAATGCATGATGTTCAGGCTGAAGAAATATATTAAAACCCAAGGAAGGATAAATAAAAATGTATCCTCAGAAAGAACATCAAAAACAAAGACAAAAATCTTTCAAGTAAAGAGAAAAGAGGAAATGACTTTCGAAAGTCTTTAAAAAAAAAAATTAAGCAGACTTCTCAACAGCCAATAACCCACACAGACGTCAAAGAGATACCACCAAAGCATGGAGGAAAAAAACTAATTACTGAAGATTCTCTATTCTCTGCTCATTAATTTCTCTTTCATGTGTTCAGTTAAATTAAAGGTAATTTTCAGGCAAATAACTACTCGGAGATATTTTCCTCCAATAGACACTTGCTGAAAGAACTGTGAAATATGCACTTCAATAGAAGGGAGTTTGATCAAAGACGGAAACAGGAAGCTATAATAAGCAATGGTAAGCAAATAAATTAGAACATTTACAAAATTTGCCATATCCTAACACTAAGGAAGTCTCAAAAAAGCCCAAAGCATAGATAACATGGATATTTCCTACACACAATTCAGTAGTGTTAGAAAACAGTAAAAAATTAACTATGATCATGTAATACATTTGAAAACTAAAAAATATGGAATAAAATAAACCTTCCATGTTACTAACTAAAGAAGAGATTTTTATAAAGATTTGTTTATTTATTTTAGAGAGCAGGGAGGGACAGAGAAGGAGAGAGAAAGAGTATCCTCAAGACAATTCCCTGCTGAGTACTGAGCGGCAGGAGGGGGGTGGGGGGTGTTGGGCATTTCATCCCAGAACTCTGAGATCATGACCTGAGCCAAAACCAAAAGTCAGATGCTTAACGGACTGAGCCACCCAGGCACCACTAAAGAAGAAATTATAATTTACTGTTCAGAACAAACGGCACAGAATACAAAACATTTAAAAATCCAGAGAAAAAAGGTAAGTCATTACTAAGAAGGAATTTTAGTCCAATTTATATACCATAGAACAAGAAAGACTGAACATTTATACACCGTTTTTCAGTATACAAATGACAAAACCAGGGGCGCCTGGGTGGCTCAGTCATTAAGCGTCTGCCTTTGGCTCAGGTCATGATCCCAGGGTCCTGGGATCGAGCCCCGCGTCGGGCTCCATGCTCGGTGGGGAGCCTGCTTCTCCCTCCCCTATTCCCCCTGCTGTATTCCTCTCTCGCTATGTCTTTCTCTGTCAAATAAAAAAATAAAATCTTTAAAAAAAAATGACAAAACCAAAGAAATGGGAATCTGAAAAAAAGTATAAGAAACAGGCAAACATCAGAGTAGATTATATGGTAATAGAAAAACAAGAGAAAAAATTGATTGCATTAACAAAATCAACAGCTGGTTGGGGAAAAATTAATGAAGTAGGTAATATTCTAACTATAGCTGATCAGGGAAAAGAAGAGGGAAATATAACAATAAATGAAGAAACATAAATACAAATCAGTAGACTTAGTTTCATTTTGAAATTTAAATATAAAACAAAAAACAAATGAAGAAAAAACTTTCTAAATATATACATTTCCAAAATTGACTCAAGGACAACGTGAAAAGAAAATACACCTAAGGGACGCCTGGGTGATTCAGTCATTAACTGTTTGCCTTTGGCTCAGGTCATGATCCCAGGGTCCTGGGATCAAGCCCCAAATCGGGCTCCCTGCTTGCCAGGAAGCCTGCTTCTCCCTCTCCCACTCCCCCTGCTTGTGTTCCTGCTCTCGCTATCCCTCTCTCTGTCAAATAAATAAATAAAATCTTAAGAAGAAAATAAAAGAAAAGAAAATAGACCTAAAACTTGTTCATTATCCAGTTACAGATCAGAAAACAGCACCAGGTGCAAATACTCGAAGTGGGTTTCTTTCTTACACTTTCCAGTGATAGATATTCACTCTTACGCAGAAGAGAGAAATCTTCCAGGAGAGAGAAATCTGCATAACGAATTTTATGAGGCTGATATTAACATGGGGTTTCTAGTATGTAGCCCTAGAAAAGAAGAAACAACTTGTCAGTATTTGTAGCTTTTAAGACTATTCCTTCAGAAAAATGCAATAAGATCTACAAATAACAATTTCAAATAATAAAGACTATTCCTTAAGAAAAATGCAATAAGATCTACAAATAACAATTTCAAATAATAAAAGAGTTGCTAACTACCTATTCCATAAAAAAGTATTGGGTCTGTTCATTAGCAATGACTGAACTATTTTTTTTTTTTTAATTCCATTAATGTAGCAATAAAGTCTGCAAAGTACCTTGGAAGAAATCTTACAAAGTATAAGAAAGTATGAAGAAAGTTATAAACCTCAAAAAATACACGATGGAAGGTCTAAAATACATGAAATGAAATGAAATGAAATATCTTATTTATACATGGGAACAATAAACATGATGAAAATGGTGATTCCTAAAAACAAAATATAAATTCAATACAAACAGACAAACACTTAAAAACTTCCTTCTGTGAAACTTGACTAGCTCATTTTAAAATTAATATTGAACTCTGAGGGGTAACTTCTAAATATAATTTTTTAAAAGTATAAGAATTATAAATTTTCACAATATCAAATTTTACTATAATGTTACAATGCAAAGTTATCATTAGAAAAATGCATCAATAGAAAAATGAACAGAATAGAAACTAATTAATAAAAGATAATAGAAATGGGATTAAGCTTATGTGAAAAAAAAATTTGATCCTATATAGATACAGCTTTTTGTGTATAGATACAAAATAATTCACAGATTAAACTAAGAAAAATTGTAAAACTTTTAGATTCAATATGTGATATGTGATGAAGATGACAATAGTTGTACAAAGATATAAAAACTTAAAAATCATAAAGAAATACATGCATTTGAATACAATTAATATTAAATTTTGTTTAACTCATTACAGACACCATAAACGTAATGTATGAAAAAAATGTCTAAGGCATTTGAAAACAATTGATTTGCTAACAAAAGATGAGAACTAAGAATATGTATCCTTATGTAATATGTTATATATCATATATTATATGCTATTATTTTCAAACATTTTGACTTGTTTTGTATATTTGCATACAGAAACACTTCCTATGAAACAACAGTGAAGAAAAATGGGTGGTAAATATGAACAAACAACTCAGAGATCATAAAAAATAAATTTCCAATAAATAAAAGGGAAAGCAATTAGTGAGTATAAATTAAAACAAAAACTATCATTTTAAAAATTTCATATGAACAGGGCGTCTGGGTGGTTCAGTCATTAAGCATCTGTCTTTGGCTCGGGTCATGATCTCAGGGTCCTGGGATCGAGTCCTGCATTGGGATCCCTGCTCAGCGGGAAGCCTGCTTCTCCCTCTCCCACTCCCCCTGCTTGTGTTCCCTCTCTCGCTGTGTCTCTCTCTGTCAAATAAATAAATAAATAAATAAATAAATAAATAAATAAATAAATAAAATCGTCAAAAAAAATTAAAAAATAAAAATTTCATATGAACAAAAAATAAAGTCTGACAATAATAAGTGTTCATGGAGATAATAGTGAATGAGAAATCTCATGCGTTACATTTGGGAATGTAAGGTAACACATCCACTTTGGAGAAAACAACATTACTGAGCAAGTTGAAAAATGCACATAGTCTACAATCCAGAGATTTGCCCTCTAAATGCCCACTATATGGAAATGTTCATACTTGTTGCAAGGACACATACTTCATTGCAGCATAAACACATACACTATAAATTACTCAAATATCGGGCGCCTGGGTGGCTCAGTTGGTTAAGCGACTGCCTTCGGCTCAGGTCATGATCCTGGAGTCCCGGGATCGAGTCCCACATCGGGCTCCCTGCTCGGTGGGGGGTCTGCTTCTCCCTCTGCCCTCTTCCCTCTCATGCTCTCTGTCTCTCATTCTCTCTCTCTCAAATAAATAAATAAAAATCTTTAAAATTAATTAATTAATTAATTACTCAAATATCAATTAAAATGGAGATAAAGGTGTACATTGTCAAAAGATATAAAATAAAAAACTATACAGAAAAATAATATACAAACTAGATTTTCATGTTTCAATAATGATAAATCTGAAGAACATGATATATTGAGTAAAAAAATTCAAGAGATTATGTACAGTATTATCACATTTATGCAAAGATTTTCCTCCCAGTTCTATTGAGATATAATAGACATACAGTGCTGTATAAATTTAAGGTGTACAGCATAATGGTTTGACTTATAAATATTGTGAAATGATTAGTGCAATAAGTTTAGGTAATATCCATCACCTCGACAAGATTTTGTACTATTCAAAACATCACTAATATTGTTTGTGTTTGTGTTTGTGTGTGTGTGTTTGCATGTCATAGAAGGGAAGGATTTTTGTCCAAATTCAGTAAAATGATTACAAATATCATGAAAAATGGTGGAATAAGTTTGATGAGGATACAAACAGTATCTATAACCAACAGTACTGTAATGCTTTGCAACATTTCATAATATTTCTTCAGAAAAGAAAAGAAATACACATCGAAGGACGTTAATATTTGCTAAACACATTCTCTATGTTTGAGGTATGTCATGAAAGATGTTTTACATACTGCTACTTTTTATTAATTAAACTATTTTATGCATCCTATCTTTAAAATATAGGGACGCCTGGGTGGCTCAGTCGTTAAGCGTCTGCCTTCGGCTCAGGTCATGATCCCAGGGTCCTGGGATCGAGTCCCACATTGGGCTCCCTGCTCCTTGGGAAGCCTGCTTCTCCCTCTCCCGCTCCCCCTGCTTGTGTTCCCTCTCTCGCTGTCTCTCTCTGTCAAATAAATAAATAAAATCTTTAAAAAAAATAAATAAAATAAAATATTGTGATTTTGCCAATTATATTAATATTTTTATTCTGAGATCATGCTCTTTCTAAACATCAATAATATACTCTTTGTTCTCTTTTGAGATTATGGTGACAATGTTTTATTTCCATACTATTATTTGACACAAGGAGAAATGGTCAACCCCATCTTGTTAGCAACCCTCCTCTTCATAAATATACTGATCTATGTAGTGACAATGCTTGAGAACTGTTAGTGTAAAACATGTTAATAAGAGCAACAAGGGGGGCGCCTGGGTGGCTCAGTCGTTAAGCGTCTGCCTTCAGCTCAGGTCATGATCCCAGGGTCCTGGGATCCAGCCCCACATCGGGCTCCCTGCTCCGCGGGAAGCCTGCTTCTCCCTCTCCCACTCCCCTTGCTTGCGTTCCCTCTCTTGCTGTGTCTCTCTCTGTCAAATAAATAAATAAATAAATCTTAAAAAAAAAAAAAAAAAGAGCAACAAGGAAGCCTTGTAATTGGCAGTGGTTACTAATGGGGTATATCCCTGGAAGATCTGCAAAGGAAAATCCATAAATTTCTCATGACATCACTTATGTGTGAAAGATGAACGGTGACTATTAGCCACAGAAATGAAAATAAGAATGTGTTTCCTTGCGAATTTTATGTATTGAAAGTATTTTGTGGGCTCTATACTTTGCACTTGCAATATTTAACAAGTGAATATATTGTCTATGTGAAGAATAAAATCAACTCCTTGCTAAAGTCTAGTTCTTTCTTTTTTTAACTGCTTCATCTAACCCAGAATATAACTATTTTGTGTCCTAGTGTTTCTACAATATTAAGAGTAATATAAAAAATAACCAGATAAAGTTATATATTTTTTAAAGATTTTATTTATTTATTTGAGAGAGAGAGTGAGAGAGAGAAAGAGCACAAGAGGGGGGAGCGGGAGAGGGAGAAGCAGACTCCCTGCTGAGCAGGTAGCCTGATGCGGGACTCGATCCCAGGACTCCAGGATCATGACCTGAGTCGAAGGCAGTCGCTTAACCAACTGAGCCACCCAGGCGCCCATAAAGTTATATTTTTGATATTTAAACTTCTATTACCTCATAAATATTGAGGATTTTATCTCTATTTGCTTACTTAAACTTTTCTCTTCCTCTTTCTTCTCTCTTTCCCTCTCCCTTCCTCCGTCCTTCTCTTTTCCTTTTGTGTCTGTAAAGGGAATCACTTCTTTGAATGCATGACCTTCCTCCCCAAAACTATCTGAATTTTTAGCAACTTTCTTTGTATTCATGAGTTGTGGGCCCTAATACAGACCACAGCTGCCAGTTGTTTTGAACTTGCCAACATAAATGTTACCTTGAACAAGAACAGACCAAGAATGGGAACAAGTAATGGCATGTGGTTCTGGCCAGCAAACACAAGGGGAACCACAATCAATTTATCAATAGTTAAAGCAAATACATATAGTAATAAGAGGAAAGTCATGATTACCAACTGGGCCAGCTTCAACTTTTGGCCCAAATATTTAAACTCAGCACATACTTTTTGAAGGTTTGAAGGATAAGATTCAAGAATACATGGTATACAGCATTCAGAAAATATGTTGAATTGTCTGCGTTTTATTCTTTTTTTTTTTTAAAGATTTTATTTATTTATTTGAGAGAGAGAGAATGAGAGACAGAGAGCATGAGAGGGAGGAAGTCAGAGGGAGAAGCAGACTCCCTGCCGAGCAGGGAGCCCGATGCGGGACTCGATCCCGGGACTCCAGGATCATGACCTGAGCCAAAGGCAGTCACTTAACCAACTGAGCCACCCAGGTGCCCCTGTTTTATTCTTTTTAAGCTGCAGTAAATCATTACTGAAATAAGAGCCAAACTAAACTGATATTTTAAAAACTTGGTGAAAATATTTCTCCTCCCCTCTCCATGGTGAAAGACAACGGGGTTCCAAATACACACAGAGATTTTTCTGCTTTTACAGTTGATTTCTGCTCACTGTGTAAGAGCATCTAGACCTGCCATGCTGACCAGATTACCTGTTGGGATAAAAGACGTTTAACCATTTGGTCTGTGATGGCTCAGCTTGAATATCACTTGGATAAACATTTGTGACATTCAGAAACTTCAGAATTCCAGTGCAGGGCTTACTATAGTGGAAAGTAATGGGAATGTCTGCTGTCCTGTCCATGGCAGGCAAAACCTTTCCATGCACATCTGGAACAGATTCACTGCAGATAGAGCTCTTGTGTGCTCATTATGGAGGAGAAAGGCAGTGATGCCTTGCATCTCCAATGTTGCTGTTTTGCCAGGCTCTCAGTGTGATTCTGCCCACTCAGATCATCCCCAGTGTATGGGGATCTGAAAGATCAGGGAGTATGGTACCATTTAGAAATCATCAAGGAAGCAAAATACACAATCGGGGGAAAAGGATATAAGTACCTTCATCATGTGTGTGCTTTTGTGAGGATTATGGGAACTAGGTGCTTGCGATATTTGGTAAGAACATGGGCAGAAAATCAGGTGAGAAGATGAACATCCGAGTCAGACTGCTTTCTCAGAAAAAAATCAGTTCATCCTCATTTCATTCAACACTGAAGCCCCCTGCAATTATTTCAGAGGACAGTTCCTGTGTGTATTTGGGGGTATCCCAATTGTCCCAGTCCACAGGTTTTAGCTATTTATTTAAATTCCTGCTCTGTGAGCACCCCCAAAATTGGCAAAGTCAGTAATGTGGTATCTGACAATTTTGCTTTTTTTGACTCTAGAGTCTTCCAGTGTTCTTATATTGTCCTTGTCAGCTTGGGTATCTTTCCTTATCTGCACTTTCCATATGATATGTTTGAGCCATCCCTGGTTAGAGGATGGCATACCAGTCTCTACTTCCATACAGATAAATGGCAATTTGGACTTTTCCTGTTGTTTTGCAAATTATTACTCTCTTGAGACAATCTTGGCGAATGCCTGTTCCAGCTTCCCATGGAGTTTAGGATATGTTCCAGAACTTTTTTTTTAATTATTATTTGAGGACTATTACTACTTATGGATTGGATTTTAGACTTCTATTTTGTACTTCCGGCTTCTGTCATCATGGCATCTCATGGCATGTGAGACTCAAACGTATTGAAGAGAGTTCCACTCTTAATGGGTATCTAAGTCATAAAGGAATCGGTGATGTCTAGCCTTTCTTTACAACCTTTGCCAATGCTGCATAACTAACGACTAGCAACCAAGTTATTTGCTGATAAACAAAGTGGGACTTGACACTAGCAGCTAGTGAACAGCTAACTCCTATGATTTGGGGTGGTGGTGACAGAAAAATCATCAGATGCTGTTGCGTCTAAGGGATATTTGAAATATGAACAAGACTTGATGTGCCTTGTCAGGGCTGGCAGGATGCATGAAGCTACCAGGGGGTCGGAGGGAATTACACATTAGATTTATACGAGTATAGAACATAGAAGTTGAGAAGCCTTTTCGTAACACAGATAGAGGGATTATTGGAAGCCTACACAATGTTCACAAAGGAAATACTCATATTAGACGTATGGCACCACTCGGGAAGATTCCAGTTTTTTAGAGTGATGGAATGGCCATAGAATTTCAATTAAGAAAAGGCATCTTGCAAGGATGGGCATCATTCTCCAGGAGAGAGCAGATACCTTGTGTCAACTACCAATATGCATGTTATAGCTCCAGTAAGAAGGTGTGGATCCAGGAAACAAAGAGTGGAAGTGGGAGCATCTCATTTACCTCCTAATGACATATTTGTGATTTGTGATTTCTATCCCTATTACTCTGGGATCTGTAGGTGTAGAGGGAGGTCTTGTTTCCAGATTGTGGGTGTGGGAAGACAGGTACTCTTCCATTAGGAAACAAAACAAAAATCCCACTAAATCTTAATCTATGTTTGTCACCCAGCCATTTCAAGCTCCTTGTGGCCAGAGACTACCATACAGGAGAAGTGTCACCGTCACCATCCTGGCCGGGATAAGTGACCATCATTAACAGGAAGCAGTTGGACTTTGTTTGCCCAATGTAGAAAGAAAGAATATATTTGGCACTCAGATATTAATTTTGGGTATTTCTTGGCCCTCACCCACACAAGTAAATGGTAAAGTGACAAGTGTGGCAGCCACAGCTTAAGAAGGACATGATGATCAGGAGCTAAAACTCTCCTGAATTGAGAATCCAGGTCACCCCACCAGGTACTAAGAGTGAGTGGAATGGAAAATGGGAGGAGAGAAGAGTTGTGATGAATACTATTTGCAGCTTTAAAAACAGCTATGGCAGGAGCTGCAGTTCACTGACTACTCTTCCTCTTGTCCATTTCTCCAGGAAAACTAACCCATCAGAATTCTAGCAGGTCCATTTCTAAATAAGATAAATGATTATAGAAATGAGATGAATCAAAATGGCATAGGTCATGGGCTTTTGTGGACTCAGATACTCTTTAGGATTGAGGCACTCATTTTTACAGTTGGCAATAATCTTAGCTCTTGACAGCCAGCAGCTGACAGCTCACTGATGAGAGTCTCCCAAGAAATTGCTCTCAGGCAAAAGTAGCTGCCTTTTCCAAGGCTGTGCCCCTCACTGGGGCAACCTAAATCCAATGAATAGTTGATACAAGGTTGTACCACTCCTTGAATCAGCCTAAATTCAATGAATAGTTTATACAAGTGCCCTAAAGTCCAGACACCTCAATAGGGGACAAGTTCAGAGGCCCTTTCAGCTTCAGGGCTCCTCATGGAATTGGCCAAAGTCTTCATAATGACTCTATCACAGCCCAGCTATTCTCTCTGTCCTATCCTACATCCTTTATTCTGTTAAGGTGATATTCACAGTAAAATTCTACAATAGCCTTCTAAACATTAGTGTATTTCTCAGAACCTCTGCCTTCACAACCTGATATAATACTGTACTTATCCACATGCAAAAGATGAAGTTGGACTTCTTCCTTACACCATACATAAAAATCAACTTAAAATGGACCATAGCTCTAAATAAGATCTAAAACCATAAAATACTCAGAAGAAAACACATGGATAAATGGTTGTGACTTTGAGGTAAGCAAGCCTTCTTAGATATGAAACCCAAAAGTGCAAGTGAGAAATAAGGTAACAGACTTCACCAAAATTCAAAACTGTTGAGTTGGTGAAAAGACAAGCCATGGAATGGGAGAAAATACTTGCAAATCATATATTTGATCAGTTTTGTATACAGAATACATAAATTATAATTCAATAATAAAAAGACAACTATGTTAAAGATAGGCAAAATACTTGAATAGACATTTTTCAAAGAAGGGATACAGAAGGTGCCAAGTGAACACATGAAAAGATCATGTGTTACACAAGCTTGTATCAACACCAGGGAAATGCAAATCAAAAGCACCATGAGTTGTCACTTTATACGCACCAGGATGGCCATAATCAAAAGGTGGGATGATACTTATGGTTGGTGAAGATGTGGGATGTGTGGGATTCTAATTTCGAATCCTCATACACTGCTGATGGCAATATGAAAAGTTCCTTTGAGAAAATCTGGAAGTTACTCAAAAGTTACATACTTAGCATAATTTTTTTTTCCTTCCAAACCTAGGAATTTATTTATTTATTTTATCATGTTATGTTAATCACCATACATTACATCATTAGTTTTTGATGTAGTGTTCCATGATTCATTGTTGGCGTATAACACCCAGTGCTCCATGCAGAACGTGCCCTCTTTAATACCCATCACCAGGCTAACCCATCCTCCCACCCTCCTCCCTTCTAGAACCCTCAGTTAGCATAATTTTTTCTAAAGTTATACTCTTACCATATGACCCAGCAATTACACTCCTAGTTATATGCCCATACAAAAACTACACAAATGTTCACAGCAGTGTTATTCATAAAAGCCAAAACATTGAATCAGTATAAATACCCATCAACTGACAAAAGGATAAACAAAATTTGGTGTGTCCAACAATGGATGGAACATTATTTGACAATAAATTAATGAAGTATTAATACATATTGTGATATGGATGAACAATGAAAATATTATTCTGAGTGAAAGAAGATAGTTACACAACACCACATATTACGGGACATCGTGAAATGTCAGAACAGACAATCTATGAAGACAGAAAGTAGACTAGTGGTTGCCTGGCACTGGGAGAGCATTGACTGCTAATGGATGTGGGGTTTGTTTTGGGAGTAGTACGAATATTCGAAAATTGATTGTGGTGATCGTTGTACAATTCAATACACTAAAAAACATTCAATGATATGGTTTAAATGGATGAATTGTGTGATGTGTGAATTACATAGCAATAAATCTGTTTTAAAAGTTCATTGACTCTGGGGTGCCTGGGTGGCTCAGATGGTTAAGTGTCTGCCTTCGGCTCAGGTCATGATCCCAGGGTCCTGGAATCGAGTCCCGCATCAGGCTTCCTGCTCAGTGCAGAGCCTGCTTCTCCCTCTCCCTCTGCCATTCTTTCTGCTTGTGCTCTTCTGTCTATCTCTCTGTCAAATAAATAAATAAATAAAATCTTAAAAAAAAAAAAAGTTCATTGACTCTCTAATTGAAATGTTCAATGAGTGGAGTGGCAGAGTATTTAGCTTTTAAAACTTTTTGAATACTGCAGTTTCAAAAGTACAACCTGTAAACAATACGATACTAAGATTTATTTTAACAGAAGCAAAAGAGAAACTATGGAACATCAATAGTTTACAACATTTAACTCTAAATTATAGAATTATACTTTTGACTATCCTGAATTGTGGGAATATTTTACTGGTAGAGCTCCAATATTTAATTGGATAAATTGCTGGCTGTACTGCAATTGTTCAAATAAAAGAAAATATAATCTGGGAGCATTTTGATTTGAATATTCAAAAAATGATGAAAACACATCTTTTTTTTTTATTTTTTTAAAGATTTTATTTATTTATTTATTTGACAGAGACACAGCGAAAGAGGGAACACAAGCAGGGGGAGTGGGAGAGGGAGAAGCAGGCCTCCTGCGGAGCAGGGAGCCCGATGCGGGGCTTGATCCCAGGACCCTGGGATCATAACCTGAGCCGAAGGCAGACGCTTAACGACGGAGCCACCCAGGCACCCCGAAAACACATCTTTAATGAGGTTTTTATTATAAAAGAACATTTGTTGAAAATTTAATTGAATTGCAGGCAAAAAATAATTAAAAAGAACAAAAAAAAGATAATACCTACAATGACATTTTGGCAGGAATAGTTACAAATTTCAATTAAAAGAAAACACTACAATTGAAGTCATTATCCAAAAAGCCTAATTTGCTGTAAGCTTACAGAAAACATATTCCCTCAATCCAAAATATTATATTTTACAAAAAAGGATCAGTTGAACGTGTCGACAATTTGAAGTATATTAACTGTCTAATGTAATTTTGTTTAAAACTACAGAAAATTAAAATTATGAAATTAAAATATTAGGTTATAGAATTTAAAAAATACAAGGGATGTGGTGTTTATGTCTGTATCTGTAACTATAGTGATGCATCCATCTATCTGGCTAAGAAACTAACTTAAGTAACTATGTACCAAGACAAATTATTCTCTTTATGTTCTTTAATGTTCATAAAAATCAATATAAACAAGGTGTTTAAAAATTATTTGATTTAATAGAATACATTGTCTTAATCTTTTAGAAAATATTTTTATTTTTTTAAAGATTTTATTTATTTATTTGTCAGAGAGAGAGAGCACAAACAGTTGGAGTGGCAGGCAGAGAGAGAAGCAGGCTCCCTGCTGTGCAAGAAGCCCAATGCGGGACTCGATCCCAGAATCCTGGGATCATGAGCTGAGCCAAAGGCAGCTGCTTAACTGACTGAGCCACCTAGGCATCCCAGAAAAGGTTTTTAAAAACAAAATAAAAAAAAAATTATTTTAGTAAAAAAAGAGGGAGACAAACCAAGAAACAGGCTCTTCACTATAGAGAACACAGTGATGGTCACCAAAAGGGAGGGAGGTGGGGAGATGGGTGAAATAGGTGATGGGATTAAGGAGCACACTTGTGTTGAGCTCAGGATGAGATATGGAAGTGTTGAACCACTGTATTGTATACCTGAAATTAATATAACACTGTATGTTAACTATATTAGAAATAAAATTAAAAATTTATATGTAAAAAATATTTTAAAGGGCCACCAATACAATAACAGTGTCTTATTAAAACATAAATCATTATTTTGAAAATCATTTAACTTTATTTTAGTGTGTCTATTCCAACTACCTCACGTGGCCACCTACTTGCTCTTCTGTGGCAGGAGCTAGAAGCTTTCCCTTTCTATGCCAGGTCCCACCCTTCCTAGAATCCCTGATAGATTGGTAGACACTAGACTTTTCCTGTGACAAGAAAACTACAGCTATCGTACATGCGATCCCACAAAGTTTTCTATTTCAACATTTCTGTCCCTCTGTCTTATTTGTTTAATTTCGCTCATACAGAAGGGGCTTATGGTCCAAGGGTTACACTTCTCTGTGTTCCCTTGATCCAGTGAGGACTGCCACTGTGACAGTCCTGTCCCTTTAATTATCCCCTTTTAGACTACATTGCGTAGCCCTCATTTTCTCAACTGACTTCTTCAAACATGCCCAGTTTTCTTTATTAAAGACAAACAAAACAAAACAAAGAAATTCCACCTGTCCTTTGCCCAAGACGTTCCCTCTGTCATGCCAAGTACTCCTCCTTTCTATCATCATGGATCATCTACCATCTACCTCAGAGATTAACTTTAAGTATCTATGCTCTGCAAATCTTCACCTACCTAACTTATTGCCATTATGAGTCTCCTGCAAATTGTCAAACTAAATAATGCTCCATTTTTTCAGTTTTCATGCTTTTCCCAGCTTCAATAATAAATTCACTTGCCTTCTCCACCCCTCATTTTCCCCCGGTTTTATTGAGATATAACTGACATTCAGCACTAGATAGGTTTAAGGTGCACAGCATACCAACTTGACATGTATCTTGTGAAATGATCATCACAGTAAGTTAAGATAACATCTCTCATCTCATATAGATATAAATTTTTTTTTTTTAAATGTTTCTGCCTTGGGCGCCTGGGTGGCTCAGTTGGTTGATCGATTGCCTTCGGCTCAGGTCATGATCCTGGAGTTCCGGGATTGAGTCCCACATCGGGCTCCCTGCTCGGCAGGGGGTCTGCTTCTCCCTCTGACCCTCTTCCCTGTCGTGCTCTCTGTCTCTCATTCTCTCTCTCTCAAATAAATAAATAAAATCTTAAAAAAAAAAATGTTTCTGCCTTGTGATGAGAACTCTTAGGATCTGCTCTCTCAGCAATTTCAAATGTAGCATATGACATTAACTGTAGTCACCATGCTTTACATTACATTTCAACACTTATATCTGGAAGTTTGAATCTTTTGATTCCCTTCATCCAATCCCCCCCTACCCTCAGCTCTGGTACCCACGAGTCTGATCTCTTTTTCTATGAGTTTGGGTGTTTCTTGTTTTGTTTTGTTTTGTTTTCCACTCTCTCCTTAAAACCTCCCCCACCCATAGTTCCCCCGCCCACCCAACATTATCCTGTGACTCCTCCCACCTCTCAGACCTCACCTTCCTCATTACCTAGATGGCACACCAACTTCTCCTCTTCCTTAAATGTAGCCATTGCCATAGCAGTATCGATTTTATAACTTTTCCCCTTATTCACTAGCAAAGGGATCTGGTTTTGTAATTAACTCATGGGCTTATATTTAACTCTTCATCTCCAGCTCTTAAAGCTTTTTTTTCGTTAGTGCCTCATTTCTTACTCCCTGCTTAACATCTTTTACCCATATATTCCACAATTGCCGTAATTCATCACCCCTGACACGAAGTCATTACACAGCTTGTATAACCAATTCCTTCTCACTTTCCTAATTCTGTGAACACTGGGATTTTCTTTAACTCCTTCTCCCTTTTTTTCTGTACTACTTAAGTGTTAAATTTTATCAAATCTACAGTATCACACAGCACCTAGCTGACTCAGTCAGTACAGCATGTGACTCTTGATCTGAGGGTGGTGAGTTTAAACCCCATGTATGGCATAGAGCTTACTTAAAAACAAAACAAAACAAAACAAAAAACAAACGAAAACCTAATAAAAATAAATAAACTTTTAAAAAATCTACAAATCTCAAATCCATCTCCAGTGCCAACTCCCAATTTAAGGGCTGAGTTTCTCACCCAGACCTCTGTGCAGACCAGACATTACTATATTTAAAGGAATTTTTAACCTGGGGTAATAACAAATATACTTGCAATAACAGTGGCTTGAGCATTTTAAACAGTTATTTTGTTCTTTGAGTCATATTAATAAGAAGTAGGTAAAGATTTTGAGAGGAAAATGTCAAAAGTCATGGATAAAGGGATCTACTGCGAAAATCTTTCTATGGATATGATGAAGTTCTCTTTTCCTCTAATTTAAAATAAGCTTATTAATTATGACTTTGGGGTGTTTAAATTTCTTTCTTCTTTCCTCCAAATTTATTGAGATATATTTGCCATATTATTACATAATATTGTGTAAGTTTGGGGGCGGAGCAAGATGGCGGAGGAGTAGGAGACCTGGATTTTGTCTCCTCTCAGGAATTCAGCTGGATAGGGATCAAACCATTCTGAACACCTACAAACTCAACAGGAGATCGAAGAAAAGAAGAGCAACAACTCTCTCATCAGAAAAGCGACCACTTTCTGGAAGGTAGGACGTGCGGAGAAGTGAATCCCAGGCGATATTCGGGAGGATAGACGGCGGGGGAGGGGCCTCCGTCGGCCGCTTCTGGCAAGTGATAGAACCGCGGAGCACAAAATTGGAAATTTTAAAAGTCTGCTCCGCCGAGGGATGTCACTCTGGTGCCTAAGCGGGGGGTGGAACCCTCCGGGACAGTGGGGTCTCAGGACTCTCGGGGTCACAGAAAGACCGGGGGTGCCCGAGTGTGGCAGAGCTCTCAGGTATCGGAGCAGGGAAGCCGGCTGCAGAGGCGGAGCCCAGGCGCGGGCTCTCAGCTCGGGGTCGCCATAAACCGGGATCCGCGGCCCAGTCGGGCCCCTGCTCCTCCAGCAGGGACCCCACAAGCGGCAGACCCGGGGAGACTCACCTTCCTCCGCAGGAGGAGCCACGCGGGAGTGCACCACAGGGATCTGCTGGGTTTGGAGACTCCACCCAGGGTCGGGTGCCGGAGATAGAAACGCACGGTCACAGCCCGGGCGAGCACGGAGTGCGGCCGGAGACCGGGAGACGGGAGTGACTGGCGGCTTTTCTCTGGGGGCTCACTGAGGAGCGGGGCCCCGAGTTCTCGGCTCCTCCGGGGAGGAGATTGGGAGGCCGCCATTTTCACTCTCCGCCTCCAAAGCTGTACGGAAAGCTCGCAGGGAGCAAAAGCCCCGGAGAGCAAACCCGAGCAGATTCCTTAGCCGGGAGGGGGCAAGGGCGGGGCAATTCCGCCTCCGGCACAGACATTTCGGAACCACGGCAACAGGCCCCT
Source organism: Mirounga leonina (assembly GCF_011800145.1). Lineage (NCBI taxonomy): Eukaryota > Metazoa > Chordata > Mammalia > Carnivora > Phocidae > Mirounga > Mirounga leonina. The sequence goes on from NW_023270498.1 coordinate 6,178,801, forward strand.
CCCCAGAAGATCAGCGAGAACAGCCAGCCAAGACCAAGTTTACCGATCAATGAGAACAGCAGAACTCCAGCGCTAGGGGACTACGGCACATAGAATTCACGGCTTTTTTTTACCATGATTCTTTAGTCTTTCAAAGGTAATTTTTTTTATAACTGTCTTTTTTTCTTTTTTTTTCTTTTTGAATTTTTCTTTTTCCCTTTTTCAACCAACATCTTATCAATCCCTTTTTAAAAAAAAAAAAATATTTTTCATTTTTAGAGTCATATTCTATCCCTTCATAGTAGTTACCCGTATTTTTGGCTTAATATATAAGTTGTTCTCTCTTTAAAATTTTGAGATAGTTTCTTCTAACAGATTAAAATATACCCTAAATCTCTAGTGTATGGTTTTTTTCTACTCCCCTGCCTGATCACATTCTCTCCCTTTTTTTTTCTTTTTCTTTTTTCTTTTTTTAAATGCTCTTCTTTCTTTTTTCAAAGAACTTCTTATGAAATCCTTTTATAAAATTTTTTATAATTTCCATCTTTACAGTCATATTCCATCCCTTCATCATATCAACCCTTATTTTTGTACATATATAAGTTATCTTTCTTTAAAATTTTGGGAGGCATTTTCTTCTAAAAGACCAAAATACACCCCAAATCTAGTGTGTGGCACTGATCTATATACCAGCCTGATCATATTTGATCACATTCTGGTTTTTTGTTGTTGTTGTTGTTTTGTTTGTTTGTTTTTGTTTTTATCTTTATCTTTTTCTTTTTTTTCTTTTTCTTTTTTCTCTCTTTCCATTTCTTGTTCCACTGCTTCAGGTCTTTTCTGATTTGTTTAGATTATATTTTCTGGGGACGTCGTTACTCTGCTAGCATTTTGTTCTCTCATTAATCTATTCTCCTCTGCACAAAAAGACAAGACAGAAAAAATCACCTCAACAAAAAGAACAAGAGGTAGTACCGACTGCCAGGGACCTACTCAATACAGACATTAGTACGATATCAGATCTAGAGTTCAGAATCATCACTTTAAAGATACTAGCTGGGCTTGAAAAAAATATGGAAGTTATTAGAGAAACCCTTTCTGGAGAAGTAAAAGAACTAAAATCCAACCAAGTAGAAATCAAAAAGGCTGTTAATGAGGTGCAATCAAAAATGGGGGCGCTAACTGCTAGAATAAATGAGGCAGAAGAGAGAATCAGTAATATAGAAGAGCAAATGATGGAAAATAAAGAAGCTGAGAAAAAGAGAGATAAACAACTACTGGATCACGAGGGCAGAATTCGAGAGATAAGCGATACCATAAGATGAAATAACATTAGAATAATTGGGATCCCAGAAGAAGAAGAAAGAGAGAGAGGGGCAGAAGGTATAATGGAGCAAATTATAGCAGAGAACTTCCCTAATTTGGGGAAGGAAACAGGCATCAAAATCCAGGAAGCACAGAGAACCCCTCTCAAAATCAATAAAAATAGGTCAACACCCTGACATCTAATAGTAAAACTTATGAGTCTCAGAGACTAAGAGAAAATCATGAAAGCAGCTCAGGAGAAGAGATATGTAACCTACAAGGGTAGAAACATTAGATTGGCAACAGACCTATCCACAGAGACCTTGCAGGCCAGAAAGGACTGGCAGGATCTATTCAGAGCACTAAATGAGAAAAATATGCAGCCAAGAATACTCTATCCAGCTAGGCTGTCATTGAAAATTCAAGGAGAGAGAAAAAGCTTCCAGGACAAACAAAAACTAAAGGAATTTGCAAACACAAAACCAGCCCTACAGGAAATCTTGAAAGGGGTCCTCTAAGCAAAGAGAGCGCCTAAAAGCAACATAGACCAGAAAGGAACACAGACAATATACGGTAACAGTCACCTTACAGGCAATACAATGGCACTAAATCCCTATCTTTCAATAGTTACCCTGAATGTAAATGGGCTAAATGCCCCAATCAAAAGACATAGGCTAACAGACTGGATTAAAAAACAAGACCCATCGATATGCTGTCTGCAAGAGACTCATTTTAGACCCAAAGACACCCCCAGATTGAAAGTGAGGGGGTGGAAAACCCCATTTACCATGCTAATGGACACCAAAAGAAAGCTGGGGTGGCAATCCTTATATCAGACAAATTAGATTTTAAACCAAAGACTGTAATAAGAGATGAGGAAGGACATTATATCCTACTTAAAGGGTCTATCGTACAAGAAGATCTAACAATTGTAAATATCTATGCCCCTAACATGGGAGCAGCCAATTATATAAGGCAATTAATAACAAAAGCGAAGAAACACATCAACAACAATACAATAATAGTGGGGGAATTTAACACCCCCCTCACTGAAATGGACAGATCATCTAAGCAAAAGATCAACAAGGAAATAAAGACTTTAAATGACACACTGGACCAAATGGACTTCACAGACCTATTCAGAAGATTCCATCCCAAAGCAACGGAATACACATTCTTCTCTAGTGCCCATGGAACACTCTCCAGAATAGATCACATCCTGGGTCATAAATCAGGTCTCAACTGGTACCAAAAGATTGGGATCATTCCCTGCCTATTTTCAGATCACAATGCTTTGAAACTAGAACTCAATCACAAGAGGAAATTCAGAAAGAACTCAAATACATGGAGGCTACAGAGCATCCTACTGAAGAATGAATGGGTCAACCAGGAAATTAAAGAAGAATTACAAAAATACATGGAAACCAATGAAAATGAAAACACAACTGTTCAAAATCATTGGGATGCAGCTAAGGCATTCCTAAGAGAAAGTATATAGCAATACAAGCCTTTCTCAAGAAGCAAGAAAGGTCTCAAGTACACAACCTAACTCTACACCTAAAGGAGCTGGAGAAAGAACAGCAAATAAAGCCTAAACCCAGCAGGAGAAGAGAAATCATAAAGATCAGAGCAGAAATCAATGAAATAGAAACTAAAAGAACAGTAGGACAGAACAACGAAACTAGGAGCTGATTCTTCGAAAGAATTAACAAGATCGATAAACCACTGGCCAGACTTATCAAAAAGAAAAGAGAAATGACCCAAATCAACAAAATCATGAATGAAAGAGGAGAGATCACAACCAACACCAAAGAAATACAAACAATGATAAGAACGTATTATGAGCAACTCTATGCCAGCAAATTCGATAACCTGGAAGAAATGGAGGCATTCCTAGAGATGTATCAACTACCAACACTGAACCAGGATGAAATAGAAAACCTGAACAGACCTATAACCACTAAGGAAATTGAAGCAGTCATCAAAAATCTCCCAAAAAACAAAAGCCCAGGGCCAGATGGCTTCCCAGGGGAATTCTACGAATCATTTCAAGAAGATTTAATACCCATTCTTCTGAAACTGTTCCAAAAAATAGAAACGGAAGGAAAACTTCCAAACTCATTTTATGAGGCCAGCATTACCTTGATCCCCAAACCAGACAAAGACCCCATCAAAAAGGAGAATTACAGACCAATATCCTTGATGAACATGGATGCAAAAATTCTCACCAAAATACTAGCCAATAGGATCCAACAGTACATTAAAAGGATTATTCACCATGACCAAGAGGGATTTATCCCTGGGCTGCAAGGTTGGTTCAACATCTGCAAATCAATCAATGTGATACAATACATTAACAAAAGAAAGAACAAGAATCATATGATCCTCTCAATAGATGCAGAAAAAGCTTTTGACAAAGTACAGCATCCTTTCCTGATCAAAACTCTTCAGAGTATAGGCATAGAGGGTACATACCTCAATATCATAAAAGCCATTTATGAAAAACCTACAGCGAATATCATTCTCAATGGGGAGAAACTGAGAGCTTTCCCCCTAAGGTCAGGAACGCGGCAGGGATGTCCACTATCACCACTGCTATTCAACATAGTATTGGAAGTCCTAGCCACAGCAATCAGACAACAAAAAAAAAAATCAAAGGCATCCAAATCGGCAAAGAAGAAGCCAAACTCTCACTCTTTGCAGATGATATGATACTTTATGTGGAAAACCCAAAAGACTCCACCCCAAAACTGCTAGAACTCATACAGGAATTCAGTCAATTGGCAGGATATAAAATCAATGCACAGAAGTCAGTGGCATTCCTATACACCAACAACAAGACAGAAGAAAGAGAAATTAAGGAATTAATCCCATTTACAATTGCACCCCAAACCATAAGATACCTAGGAATAAATCTAACCAAAGAGACAAAAGATCTCTACTCCGAAAACTATAAAATACTGATGAAAGGAATTGAGGAAGACACAAAGAAATGGAAAAACGTTCCATGCTCATGGAGTGGAAAAACAAATATTGTGAAGATGTCAATGCTACCTAGAGCAATCTACACATTCAATGCAATCCCCATCAAAATACCATCCACTTTTTTCAAAGAAATGGAACAAATCATCCTAAAATTTGTATGGAACCAGAAAAGACCCCGCATAGCCAGAGGAATGTTGAAAAAGAAAAGCAAAGCCGGCGGCATCACAATTCCGGACTTCCAGCTCTATTACAAAGCTGTCATCATCAAGACAGCATGGTATTGGCACAAAAACAGGCACATAGATCAATGGAACAGATGAGAGAGCCGAGAAATGGACCCTCAACTGTATGGTCAACTCATCTTTGACAAAGCAGGAAAGAATGTCCAATGGAACAAAGACAGTCTCTTCAACAAATGGTGTTGGGAAAATTGGATAGCCACATTCAGAAGAATGAAACTGGACCACTTCCTTACACCACACACAAAAATAGACTCCAAATGGTTGAAAGACCTCAATGTGAGACAGGAGTCCATCAACATCCTAAAGGAGAACACAGGCAGCAACCTCTGACCTCAGCCGAAGCAACTTCTTCCTAGAAACATCGCCAAAGGCAAGGGAAGCAAGGGCAAAAATGAACTATTGGGACCTCATCAAAATAAAAAGCTTTTGCAAAGCAAAGGAAACAGTCAACAAAACCAAAAGACAACCGGCAGAATGGGAGAAGATATTTGCAAATGACATATCAGATAAAGGGCTAGTATCCAAAATCTATAAAGAACTCATCAAACTCAACACCCAAAGAACAAAGAATCCAATCAAGAAATGGGCAGAAGACATGAACAGACATTTTTCCAAAGAAGACATCTAAATGGCCAACAGACACATGAAAAAGTGCTCAATATCGCTCGGCATCAGGGAAATCCAAATCAAAACCTCAATGAGATACCACCTCACACCAGTCAGAATGGCTAAAATTAACAAGTCAGGAAACGACAGATGTTGGTGGGGATGCAGAGAAAGGGGAACCCTCCTACACTGTTGGTGGGAATGCAAGCTGGTGCAGCCACTCTGGAAAACTGTATGGAGGTTCCTCAAAAAGTTGAAAATAGAGCTACCATATGATCCAGCAATTGCACTACTGGGTATTTACCCCAAAGATACAAAAGTAGGGATCCGAAGGGGTACGTGCACCCTGATGTTTATAGCAGCAATGTCCACAATAGCCAAACAATGGAAAGAGCCAAGATGTTCATAGACAGAAGAATGGATAAAGAAGACGTGGTATATATATATACAATGGAATATTATGCAGCCATCAAAAGGAATGAGATCTTGCCTTTTGCAACGACGTGGATGGAACTGAAGGGTATTATGTTGAGCGAAATAAGTCAAAAAGAGAAAGACATGTATCATATGATCTCACTGATATGAGGAATTCTTAATTGCAGGAAACAAACAGGGTTGCTGGAGTGGGGGGTGGGGTGGGAGGGATGGGGTGACTGGGTGATAGACACTGGGAAGGGTATGTGCTATGGTGAGTGCTGTGAATTTTGTGAGACTGTTGAATCACAGATCTGTACCTCTGAAACTAATAATGCATTATAGGTTAAAAAAAAATAAAAAGAAGAAGAAGAAGGTAGCGGGAGGGGAAGAATGAAGCGGGGAAAATCGGAGGGGTCGACAAACCATGAGAGACAATGGACTCTGAAAAACAAACTGAGGGTTCTAGAGGGGAGGAGGGTGGGAGGATGGTTTGGCCCGGTGGTGGGTATCGAGGAGGGCACATTTTGCATGGAGCAGTGGGTGTTGTGCACAAACAATGAATCATGGAACACTTCATCCAAAACTAATGATGTAATGTATGGGGATTAACATAAGAATAAAAAAAAAAAAAAGAAACACATTGCACATTGATGGCTTGACTTTGCTGGAGACCTAGAGCAACTTCCTGTAATAAACTTTATCACCAGTAAATCAGTGTCAATTTAATTGGAGAAATAACAAGGCATTTCAGTGCCTTAACTAGGTGACACAAGAAGCAACTTCCTGCTCTCACTTTAAACATTCCCAAAGTTGAAATAGCACCTAGTCACAGTTTCTGAAAGCCTTGAAATCATAGAGCAATCTTTCCATTTCTAAAAGAGAGCTCTTGATTGAATTTCAGGTGTTCCCCTATATAAAATTCACATTTTTAAATTTGCAGAAAATGATGTATTGAGCCAAAATATTTAGGCATCAACATTAATCCAAATGCAAAATTAAATGATATATTACACTTTTCTATATTATTTGATAATATCAGATGATGTGATTTTTTAAATAACAATTTTTTAAATTTTAATTTAATACCATGGTATTAAAAGATTAAAAAAAAAGTCCTTTTCTAGATCACTGTAAAGCAACAGAACTGTTTTCTTTTGTGTTTTTTTTTTTTTTTTTTTTTTAAGATTTTACTTATTTATTTGACAGAGAGAGAGGGAACACAAGCAGTGGGAGTGGGAGAGGGAGAAGCAGGCTTCCCGCAGAGCAGGGAGCCCGATGTGGGGCTTGATCCCAGGACCCTGGGATCATGACCTGAGCCGAAGGCAGACGCTTAACGACTGAGCCACCCAGGTGCCCCGAACTGTTTTCATTTGTAAATTGATGGTTTTGGCACATGTTTCAGGTCTTCAATGCTATCCACCTTAGATGGCCTCAATCATCATAGAGTATCCTTTTTCTGGTCACAAATTGTAAATCTTATCCAAGAAAACGGTCTCTGTTACAAAGAGCCCCCACCAATAGTCTTAGTTTTGGTCATCGGTACGTAGATGTGGTGCAATTTACTACAGTTGTTCATAGTGGAAAACATTGTCTACTGTAACATCTCAAATTGCTCTGCTTGGTGGATTGTCAACGTCTAGTGCGTTGGGGTCCCTGGGTAAGGGTCTACGAAATCACCAGGACACAGGGGATGCAGAGCAAAGGCAGCACTTGCAACTGCATACTGCCGTTTATTACTCACATTATTACTCACACTCGCAGTGATCAGATAAACATAACAATGTATACTTAAAGTATCAACCAACATCCGTGAAGTGAAATATACACGGAATGCAATAAGAACAAAATACATCCTGCTTATGCTTGCAGAATAAAGAATTCTCTTAGCCATCCTTCCTTTGGAGACAACATGTTCTTTGTCTTTAGAAAGAACACTTCTGATTAGAAAGATACACTTTAAGCTAGGCAAGAGCCACTTCCTGCTGATCCAGGCATTTAGGCCTTGCAACATGAGGTAAGGGGAAGAGAACATTTTCTCCTCCTGGCCTAGGCCTGCCTGGCCGACCTTAACCTCACTGCAGTCCTCAAATGATCTGGGCCTGCAAGGGGCTTACAAGCCTACACCATCTCAATTCCCTCTTTTTTCTTTTGTTTTAATAAAAGTGCCCTCCAAAGGATGGCCATAGAATTCTGGGAAGGCTTTAGATAGCAAAAATGCAACAGCATAAAGCATAAGATAACAATCAACAATACAAATCCCATTCCTCCAGCAGTATGCCCCAAGCTTTGAATAATGCCTTTTGGATCTAGCCGCTCAAGTTGCTTAAGAAGTAAATTGGCCAACGCAGCGGCATCTGATACAGTAAGCAAGGCACACATAGCCAAAAATAAATTTTCAGGCGTACAAGCCTTCCCCATTCGCTGCAGGATTTTTTGCCCTTCCCCACTAAGCTTTTTAATTTGCCCCCAAGTCGGCAAAGCAGTAGCAAATATCTGCCGACGGCGACGTCGTCCTCCCAAATTCAGATGTGCCATGGCCTGTAACGGAAGTTCATCTTGGTCTGGATTCCCCATCCGTCGCCTGGTGGGATACGGTGCCGTTCGAATTGGTCCTTGACCGGATCCATCGCGTAGGGAGCCAGGAACAGGTCCGTCCATCCTCTGTGGAGACATAAGCATAACCCTTCCCTCTGCAAAGCAATAGCCCCGGTTGCCATTCTGCATCTGCAGTCGGTTTAAGCCATATATGTTCATTTAATGGAGGGAGAGCGACCTCTCCCTCTATGAACTGTTTCTCTGCACGGGAGAGGATATCTCCCTGCGGAAGATTCAAGAAATTTAATGCGAACAGAGCTTGTTGCAAAATGGAACGTGCATTTGATTGAGTGAATGCTAAGATATGATCCTTTTTCCTCCTTTTTAATTTTTTAATTTGTAACTTTAAGGTATTATGTGCACGTTCTACAATAGCTTGCCCTTGAGGATTATACTCAATGCCTGTTTTGTGCATTATACCATATTGTTTACAGAAAGTTTGAAATTTTTTACTGCTATATGCAGGTCCATTATCTGTTTTAATAATAGATGGTAAACCCATCACAGCAAAAGTTTCTAGAAGATGGGAGATGACATGCTGTGTGGTTTCACCACTTTGTGCTGTGGCCCAAATGAATTGAGAATATGTATCTATTACCACATGTACATACATACAAAGTTCAGAAAACCACATCTGCCACTGCAGATACTCAGGCTCCTTTAAAAGAGCCCGACAGAGGACCCTCCAGTCCTCAGGAGAAAAATTGTTATAATGTCGAGCCAGACCATTAACTAGCTCCTTAACATAATGTGATTGAGGTCCATATAAAGACACTGCCTTTTTCAAGTGACCAATATCTTCTATACCTATTCCTTCATAATATGGTGCTTGTGCCACCCCCTGGATTGGGGGAGGCCTGATAACAGGAAAAGCAAAGACAGAATTACCTGCGCCAGCCTCATCATCGCTATCCTCTAGCGCATCAAGCTCAGCTAAAGCAGCAGAAAGGAAAGGATTTTTAGAAGAGACAGCAAGTGAATGCTTTAGCATTCGAACATAAGGAGTAGAAGTTTCTTGTCCCATAACCCTGTACTTAATTAAGTTACTCACCCTTCCTGAACGTCCTTCAGGGTCCCTGTTCGGGCACCAATTGTCAATGTCTAGTGCATTGGGGTCCCTGGGTAAGGGTCTACGAAATCACCAGGACACAGGGGATGCAGAGCAAAGGCAGCACTTGCAACTGCATACTGCCGTTTATTTCTCACATAGCTATATACTTGCCGAGATCAGATAAACATAACAATGTATACTTAAAGTATCAACCCAACATCCGTGAAGTGAAATATACACGAAATTCAATAAGAACAAAATACATCCTGCTTATGCTTACAGAATAAAGAATTCTCTTAGCCATCCTTCCTTTGGAGACAACATGTTCTTGGTCTTTAGAAAGAACACTTCTGTTTAGAGAGATACACTTTAAGCTAGGCAAGAGCCACTTCCTGCTGATCCAGGCATTTAGGCCTTGCAACATGAGGTAAGGGGAAGAGAACATTTTCTCCTCCTGGCCTAGGCCTGCCTGGCCGACCTTAACCTCACTGCAGTCCTCAAATGATCTGGGCCTGCAAGGGGCTTACAAGCCTACACCATCTCAGTGGATTAATTTCTACCATGATTTTTAATTGCTTTTTTTAATGGGTACTGAAATCTACATTTTTTGAGATTTATATACGTGGAATGAATGAAATTATTTTGAACCACGCTGAACGGTTCCTTTGCTAATGGAGTCCTCTGTGGAGGCCAAACTGATGTCTAGCTGCCAGTTTCAGCATATACCTTCTTATGTTTAGATATAAAAGAAATATTTATAATTTGGGGGGTTAACAAACTTTTTACTTCTCTGGAAAATAATAAGCAATAAGAGAAACAACTCACTAATCACATCAAAAAGGAGAAAATAATAACACTATACTTTCTAATTTGCACAAAGGGAAGTATACTTTTAGTCAACTATATCAATCATGGTCAATCATCAGCAGGTCAAATATAGGCCATTTCATGTGGCACAACCAATTCCAGTGTTCATGAGAACACTTAACCGTAGCAAGGCTCAGAAAATACCTGTTGACTGAATAAGCAGATAAATGAGCAAATATGTTAAGCAATTGTCATTCAAAAGTTTCCTGAAATCCAAAATTAAAAGGATACCTTGCTTTCCATGAGCAAATTTCATTCACTTTCCAGTTTTTCCCGGTGGAGTTTGATCTGTTTTTTTTTTTTTTTATTACATTTTCTAGTGCAGAGCTTGCAATTTTATTTTATTCATTTATTCATTCATTTATTTAGTAAATCTTTATTGATTGCCTACTACACCAGGACACCAGGTTAAGGTGTTGAAAATACCACAGTAAGTAGAACAATTTTGATGTTTGTTTTCATGGATCTTAAATTTTAATAGAGAAAAGAAAGACAGCAAAAAATTTATAAAATTATATCTGGATTACTTCTACAGAAAAGTATATCAAAGCAAAAAGAAAGGAAGCTGATATAATGTAGCAAGCTACAGATCATGAAAATGGACTAGAAGTAATGAGGAAGCTTGGTGCATTGGATGGCAGCTGAGTAAGTTCAGTGTGGCTCAGACATAGACGGTGAGGTTGAACTGAAACCAGGTGAGGTGCGCACGTAGTCAGGTGTCAGATCATGCAGAGCCTTCATGGTCAAGATGAGAATGTTCTGTTTATACTAATAGCAATGGGAATGTGTTAAAGCAATTAAGCAACAGCATATTACTCAGTAATAAATTAAATCCATCCTTTTTATGGCAACAAAGAGTTTGATGACTGAGTGTATTCAAGAGAAAGTATAAACTCAGAAAAGATGAAGCTATGGAATGAATGATTATGTCATCTCCCAGTATTTATATGTTGAAGGCCTAACCCCCAATGTGATGGTATTTAAAGATGATTAGATCATGAGGATAAAGCCTCATGAATGGGATTTGTGCCCATACAGAAGAGACCTCAGACAGCCCTTACCCCTTCCACCATGTGAGTACACAGCAAGATGCCAGCTATGAACCAGGACTGGTTCTCACCAGATACCAAGCCTACCAGTGCTTTGAACTTGGACTTCCATCTTCCAGAACTGTGAGAAATATTCTTCTATTGTTTGCAAGCTATTCAGGTTATGGCATTCAGTGATAGCAGCCTGAACTAAGATGGAAAGAGGGAACAGTTTGAAGGGAAATTTGGTAGCTAAAGTTGGAAGAGTCTGGTCTTAATATGGGGTGGTGTGGAGTTTTAATGTGTTTCTCAGATTTCCCGATGGTTTTGTTGAAGAAGACTGGTATCAAGTTCAAGGATAAGGGTTCTGTGAGAGGTCCCTTTTGATGGATTCTAATTTTTCTGAAAAATTCAAGTAAGTTTGTTGAATAGACCTGGGTACTCAATCTATGAGCTCATGATAGATCAGTGGAGCTGATAGTTGTTTATTTTTTTTCAATTTTTTGAGGAACTTCCATACTGGTTTCCACAGTGGCTACAACCATTTACATTCCCACCAGTAGTGCACAAGGGTTTTCTTTCCTCCACGTCCTCACCAATAGCTATTATTTCTTATTCTTTTGATGATAGCCATTCTAACAGGTGTGCGATGATATCTCATTGTGGTTTTGATTGGTATTTCCCTGTTTAGTGATGTTGAGAATCTTTTCATTGTACCTACTGGACATCTGCATGTCTTCTTTGGAAAAATGTCTATTAAGATCCTCTGCCCATTTTTTCATTTGGATTGTTTGTTTGTTTGTTTTCTATTGAGTTGTATGAGTTATTTGTATATTTTGGATGTTAACCACTTATCATGTATATGACTTGTAAATATTTTCTCCCATTCAGTAGGTTGCCTTTTCACTTTATTCATGACTTCTTTAGCTGTGAAGAAGCTTTTTAGTTCGATGTGGTCCTACTTGTTTTACCTTTGTTGCCTTTGCTTTTGGAATCAAATCAAAATATCATTGCCAAGACTGATGTCAAGAAGCTTACTAAGTTTTCTCCTAGGACTATTATAGTTTACTGTCTTACATTCATGTTTTTAAACCATTTTTAAGTTTTATTTATTTAAGTAATTTGTATACCCAATGTGGGGCTCAAACTCAGGACCCTGAGATCAAGAGTCGCACGCTCTCCCAACTGAGCCGCCAGATGCCCTTCAAGTCTTTAAACCATTTTGAATTAATTTTTGTGTAGGGTGAAGGTCTAGTTTCATTCTTTTGCATGTTTCTGTCCAGTTTTCCCAGCACCATTTATTGAAGAGGCTGTCCTTTTACCATTGGGTATTCTTGCCATCTTTTAATAAATTCAATGACCAAGATAAATGGTAGATAGGTAGATAGATAGATAGATGATAGATAGATGATAGATAGATAGATGATAGATAGATAGATAGATAGATAGATAGATAGATAGATAGATAAATAGATAGATAGATAGATAGATAGATAGATAGGTTTCTGAACTCTCTATTCTGTTTTATTGATCTATATGTCTGTTTTTATGCCAAATAATATACTGTTTTGATTACTATACCTTTGTAATATAGTTTTAAATCAGGGAGTGTGATGCCACCAGCTGTTTCCATCTTTCTCAAGATTGTTTGGATATTTGGAGTCTTTTTGTAGTTCCATACAAATTTAGGATTGTTTGTTCTATCTCTACAAAAAACATCATTAGAATTTTGATAGGGATTGCACTGAATCTGTAGATTGCTTTGGGTAGTATGGACATTTGACAATATTAATTATTCCAATTTATGAGCATGGTGTATCTTTCCATTTATCTGTATCTTCTTCAATTTCTTTTATCAATGTATTATAGATTTTTACTTTAATAACATTTAAGTAAACCAGCAAGTTGATGTTAAATTTTGTATATGTATTCTTATTAAATATGATTAGTTTCAATAGACTATGATGTATTTATAAATCTAAAGGAGCTTTTCTTAGCCTCAACATTGTGGACACTTTGCATTGTACATGTTAGTGGCATTCCTGGCTTCTTCCCACTAGATGCCTCTCCCCTGGCTGCAATAACGAAAACTAATTCCAGGCATTTCTAAATATCCACTTAGGGAACAAACACTCTCAATTTAGAAACAATAGCATAAAAAATAATGATGAAGTTAACACAAATGTCATTTCCTGCCCAGCCTGAAAAATATATTATTGCCATCCCTTTGAATCCCCCATGAACGTCTCTCAGATTTCTTACTCTTCCTCACAAATCAGAAGAAAGCAGCCTAGAATTCTGCATTTTTATTACAGTAATTTTATCTACAGTTATTTTGGGTTATTTTTGCACATTTACTCCTTTTCAAACATAGTCTTCTAGTTGTGCATGATATTGTAATTTGTAAATATTGAATCATACTAAGTGTATTATTTTGTGACTTGCCATCTTCAGTTAATATTATTTTCTTGAAATTTCACCATTGATAAATGTGGATAAACTTTATTAATTTGCATTTCTTCATAGTTTTACATTGCATGAATACATCATAACTTATTTATTCTTTCTACAATAGACACTTGGTTTGTTTCTAGATTTTTGGTATTATAAGTAATGTTCCTAGGCACAATTTTGCCTAGGTAAATAGGTAGATATTGTGGAGTTTCTCTAGAAGAGTTATTCTCAACCAGGGACAAGTTTGCCCTACAGGTGACACTTGACAATTTCAAAATATTCTATAGTATCCCATTTGGAAAGTATTACCAGCAGCTACTGGATAGATAGGCCAGGGATGCTGCTAAACATCCTGCAAAGCCCAGGACAGCTGTGCCCCAAACAAGAAATTTTCTAGCCCAAAATGTCAGTAGATACACTGCTAAGGATCCCTGTTCTAATGCATATGTTTAAGGATTGATTTGCTAGGTAATCAGATATATGTCTCTGAACTTCAGTGAAAATACCTAATTGTTTTCCAAAATGGTTATTTATGTTCTCACCAGTAGTGAATAAGAAGTGAATAAAATTTATACTCCTTGCATTTGATATTATATTTTTACTCTTTTATATATCTTATGGGTGTGAGGTAGTATTTCATTTTAGTTTTTATTTGTATTTCCTAAAGAATTAAATCACTTATATTTTGTTGTCAGTAAAGTGCACACTTTTGTTTCCATTGGATTAATTGCTTCTTTTTTTCTTAGAAAAGCAGATGGCCACATGCAGCACCTCATTTGGATATGTCTGGAGTCTTAGAAGCTTGACTATCTTATAGTGTCCTAAAAATGGACCCTTAGAGCTTGTTTGGAGGTTTTAGCAGGGGAGTGCTGCTATTCCTAAACCCTTGACCAAAGAATGGTCCAAGATGGATACATATGAATCAATGAGGGAGGAACACCCACCCAGCCAGCCAGATCAGCAAAATCAACCTTGGTGATTAATGGGGTCACAAATGGTCACATCACCCTTAATTCCTTCTTAATTGCTTGTAAGTGCTATTTACATGTTGGATTCTAATTCTTTCTGCTTTATATTTGTCTTCTCCCAATTTGTTTTTCACCTTTTCCCTTCCATCACAGCGTTTTTTAAAGAGCAGTAATACTTAATTTTATCTAGTTTAATTTAACCTCCCTTGTTATTTATACTTTTTAGGTCATATTTAATAAATCTTTTCTCTAAAGACAAATAGAGGGGCGCCTGGGTGGCTCAGTCGTTAAGTGTCTGCCTTCAGCTCAGGTCATGATCCCAGGGTCCTGGGATCGAGCCCCGCATTGGGCTCCCTGCTTGACAGGAAGCCTGCTTCTCCCTCTCCCACTCCCTCTGCTTGTGTTCCCTCTCTCGCTCTCTCTCTCTCTCTGTCAAATAAATAAATAAAATCTTTAAAAAAAAATACAAAATAAAAAAATAAACAGCATTCTCTTATGTTTATAGCTCTTGTTTTTACCTGTGTTTACAAATCCACTGTGAGCTAATTTTGTATATCGTATGTAATAAAATTATGACTTAAATCATTTTTCATTTTGAGAACCATTTGATTCAAGATAATTTATTAACGGTTCTTGTTCTCTCTCAAAATGCAATGCTAGCTTCATTATAAATACATTTTCATATTTGAAAACTTTACATTTTAAAATACTGAGTCTTCTTTGTGTTTAGCTTTAGTTTGTTATAGCAGTTTTATATTATTTTATCCATGAAAATATTGCTTGTATATTTCTTTAGATTTATATTTAATTACTTTTGGTTGTCATTTAAAATTTTATGTTTTAAAATTATATTTCAAGCTTGTTTTCACTGTATAAAAATCAATCATCTGATGTATATTGATTTCAAAATCCACAAGTTTGTTAAACTCTTGCTGATTTCACTAATTAATCTGAAGTTACTCTCGACTCCTCTCTTTCCTTTACAGTCCCATCTACTGCGTCAAGAAATTCTGTTAGCTCTAATTTGAAAAATGATCAACTCTATGTCATTTTATCTTATCACAAGTCACACCATTCCTTTTACCTACAGTATGACAGTGTGCCCCTGACCTTTTTTACCAGTTACAACAGTCAGCTTGTTCCTCTTCCTGGGATGTTAGATTGTGCCATTTGTCCACTTAACACTCTCTATGATTCCCTAATTCACTCTGGGTTAATGCCATCAGCTAGGAGTCTCTCCTCCTCACTCCCCTAGCCAAGTGAATTGTCCTCCTAGCTCTTTGCAAAATGGGGACTGACCCTAATTGGATGCAGGACCTCTTTTATTACTGCTTGGCACATACTTTCCTCAGATCACTCCATTCCTCTGTCCCTCATGTTGTTTACACATTTGTTCAAATGGCACTATTCACTGAGTTGTTTCCTACGTAAAATTCCCACTTTGCTCCATGACACTCCTGATCCCTTACCCTACTCTGTTGTCTGTTGTTTGTGGGTGTTATTTAGTTTGATCGTCTCTGTCACATTTAACGTCTTCTAACACACAATTTATATATCTTTATTATCTAAGTATATAAACTACAAAGCCCCCATGAGTGCAGCTATTCTATGTACCCCACTATGTGCTTTGTATTATAGAAACTGTTCCATAAATGCATTTTTAATTATTAAGTGACTGAGTAAATATAATCATTACCAATGATCTTTTGAATATATATATATATATATGATTATTGAGCTGCTAATAATGAATGTTTGTTTATTATTTCCCAATTTCTTACACTGCTTTTTTTCTTTTTCTTATTTTACTATGTGGCTGGCATGCTGTTACAATTCTTAATCGAGAGGTTAAGGGTACTGATACTTGTAATTTCCATATCTTAATAAGAATACTGTGACACCATTAAATATGAGTCTTCCTATATGTAACACCATGAATGCCCATTATCAAATTAAAACATTTGTCTTTTGTCCCTTGTTTTCTAAGAGTTGACATTATTATGAATATAAATTTTATATTATTGAATGATTCTGTCTACTTCTATGTAGAAAACTATATTTTCTCTTTTCAATGATTAATGAGATATAACACAATAATTATTTTCTAAACTTTCATAATCCAAGTAAAATGTCAACTCAGTATTGATTTTTTTTTACCAATTCTGAAGTTAATTTGGTAATATTTCTGTAATAATTATTTTCTAAACTTTCATAATCTAAGTAAAATGTCAACTCAGTATTGATTTTTTTTTTTTTTTTTTACCAATTCTGAAGTTAATTTGGTAATATTTCTGTTAGGATTTTTTGCCTGTAATTATCCTTTTTAAAAATAATATCAGTGGTTTGATATTTAGATTATGATTTGGGTTTTTTATTCTGCAACTTGTGCACAGGATGATTTGTTCCTTGATTATTTGATGGAACTTACTTAAGGAGCTATATGGTCCTGGTAGCTCCTTTCTGGGAAGATTTGTAATTACTGATCAATGACTTTCATGGTTATTGGCCCATTCTATATTTTCCAAATCTATCTTAAGTAATTGTGAGTAAATAACATGGTTTCCAGAAATTGAAGCCTCTATCTTAAATTTTCAAGTCCTTTAGCCCAGAGTTGTTCATGACATCATCTAATCATTTTTTAAAATATTTATATTCTTTATATTTATACTGCTTTTTAAAATCTATATTTTATTGACTTTCTTTCTTTTCTTTTTTTTTTGTAAGTTTTCCAGAAGCTTGTCACTATTATTTGTATTTTCAAAGAGCACGAGAACATACATTTATTTTTTTCTATTTCTATTATATGTTTATTCCCTACTTTATTAATTTTTATTCATACCTTCTCACATTTCTTTATTTTGGGAGGGTAATTTATTATTTATTTTTAATCTTTCAAAGCTAAATAATTAGATCACTAACATTCAGCCTTTTATTTTTACTAATGTAAGCATTAAAAACCATGTATTTCCTGTAACAGAGTTCTGTAAGTTTTGAATTTGGAACATGCAGAGTAAACCACCTAGGCCATGCAGCTGGTAAGCAGTGAAATGCCACATGGACCCAGGCAACCCGGCTCAGAAGTTCATGCTTTTACTCACTGCCTTTCATCATCCAACAAGGGAAAATGTTTACTAAATAATGTTATAGTATAATCTAATGTGAAATCTCAATCAGAGTTACTTCTTAAAAATAAACAAATTGGGGCTCCTGGGTGGCTCAGTTGGTGAAGGGTCTGCCTTCAGCTCAGGTCATGAACTCAGGGTCCTGGGATGGAGCCCCACATTGGGCTCCTTGCTCAGTGGGGAGCCTGCTTCTCCCTCTCCTCCCTGCTTATGCTCTCTCTTGCTTTCTCTCTCTCAAAGAAATAAATAAAATCTTTAAAAAATAAAAAATAAACAAATTCTTCTTAGCATAAACAAATATATGCTCAAAATAAGAGGGAACTGAAATTTTTTGTGTAATTTATCTTACGTGGCATAGCTTAAAATTATTGCTTATTAGAATTCTCATGGACCCCAAATCACACCAACATTGAAATCTCTTTCAGAAGTTATTCACATGAAACACATACAATGTGAATCAAAATAATGTACTTTTTTTATTATGTTATGTTAATCACCACACATTACATCATTAGTTTTTGATGTAGTGTTCCATGATTCATTGTTTGAATATAACACCCAGTGCTCCATGCAGAACGTGCCCTCTTTAATACCCATCACCAGGCTAACCCATCCCCCCACCCCCCTCCCCTCTAGAACCCTCAGTTTGTTTCTCAGAGTCCATAGTCTCTCATGATTCGTCTCCCCCACCGATGTCCCCCCCTTCATTTCTCTGTTCCTATCTTCTTTTTTTTTTTTTTTTTTAACATATAATACATTATTTGTTTCAGGGGTACAGATCTGTGATTCAACAGTCCTACACAATTCACAGCGCTCACCATAGCACATACCCTTCCCAATGTCCATCACCCAGCCACCCCATCCCTCCCACCCCCCACCACTCCAGCAACTCTCAGTTTGTTTCCTGAGATTAAGAATTCCTCATATCAGTGAGGTCATATGATACATGTCTTTCTCTGATTGACTTATTTCACTCAGCATAATACCCTCCAGTTCCATCCACGTCATTGCAAATGGCAAGATTTCATTCCTTTTGATGGCTGCATAATATTCCATTGTATATATATACCACTTCTTCTTTATCCATTCATCTGTCGATAGACATCTTGACTCTTTCCACAGTTTGGCTATTGTGGACATTGCTGCTATAAACATCAGGGAGCATGTACCCCTTCGGATCCCTATATTTATATCTTTGGGGTAAATACCCAGTAGTGTAATTGCTGGGTCGTAGGACAGCTCTATTTTCAACTCTTTGAGGAATCTCCATACTGTTTTCCAGAGTGGCTGCACCAGCTTGCATTCCCACAAACAGTGTAGGAGGGTTCCCCTTTCTCCACATCCCCACCAACATCTGTCGTTTCCTGACTTGTTAATTTTAGCCATTCTGACTGGTGTGAGGTGGTATCTCATTGAGGTTTTGATTTGGATTTCCCTGATGCTGAGCGATGTTGAGCACTTTTTCATGTCTGTTGGCCATTTGGATGTCTTCTTTGGAAAAATGTCTGTTCATGTCTTTTGCCCAATTCTTGATTGGATTCTTTGTTCTTTGGGTGTTGAGTTTGACAAGTTCTTTATAGATTTTGGATATTAGCCCTTTAAAATAATGTACTTTTTAATTGGAAATGCAACAACTGAGGTTCATATGATTATTAAAATTCACTTTTGGCTTATCTCTGTCTCTTCTCAAATCTTTGTATTTAGTTGTCATTTGGAAATAACATTAACTATTAATATATTCAACACAAAGATAGTAAATACAGAACGCTTTGTCAAATCTCATATTTAGGAAGGGAAAATACCTCAGAAAATTGATAATGGAATGAATTAAAGACATAATTCATACTCTACTTGTGTACGTTATGCATCGACAATGCAATGGAATATTCTAGACTTGCTAAACAAACAAAGAAAACAAAAAAACACCCAAAAACATGATAGTTTCAATTTTGTTTTTAGCAATAAGTTCTTGGTCTATCATTTTGAATTATCCTGAAGCTAACAATATTTGTTTTGCTTTATTCAATAAAGAAATCTCACTCTGTGAGATTTACTCTTAAAATACAAAATCTCATTTTAGTTTACAAGGTTCACAGGTCAGAGGTCAAAATAAAAAGAATTTAATTAAAAATGTTAAGTGATTTGGACATTTCAATTGACAATTAGGACAGAAAACAAAGTAATGTAGAATTTACTCTGAAATTCTATTATGCTTCTCAAGGAAAATCTACATATTGCACAGTGGATATTATACCCAGAGAACTGAAACAGAGATAAATAGATGGTAATATGCACTGAAAAATCATTCTTTCATAATTGGAAACTAAATTAGGATCACAAAAGCATGGTATTGTACAAAGCAAAATTACCCAAGTGAGTCCTATTTTAAGAATTCTTGAGCTAAACTAGGTATTTTTAGCTTAATACTAGGAAAGAATTTGCCTCTTCTAATGCACTCCTTCTCTCTTTGATTAGATGAGACCCACAAAACTACCAAATCATGTGGGTGTGTTTGCTTATTTTCTTGGCTCTCAAAAAACTCAGAATGTGATTCTGACCTCAACTGAAGAAAAAAAAAATATTTTGCTGGTATAACCTCATTCTATAATTTTATTATTTGGGGGGGAATCAAATAGATTCAGTTCTCTAGAAACAACTTTTCACATTGATAAAGATGCACAGTGCAATAATGATTTTGCAAAATTTCAACATATTTAAAATATAACATCATGTGCAAAATAGAGCCCTGAAAAATCCTGGTATTCATGAACAGACAAAGCCAACCATAGACCATGGTGATCTTGCCCTCTTCCTCTTAATATCTTTACCTTACATTTTAAAAATAAGTGTATTTGTTAAGGATTAACCTTTACTTGCTTATTACAGAAATATGCTAGTAGCTGGGATGGAGAGATAAATTTTCTATTCTCTTAAGAAAGTACAGTCAGTAATCAATAGGCTGTCTTGCTTTCTTCTCCAGGAAAGAAATCCTTCTGTGACTAAAACAAAGCCAAGGGGTTTTGAAAGGCTTTGGGTCAACCCGATAGTTAGATCAACCTGATCAAGTTCTTTTCCAGAAGAATTGGACATACAGAAGATCGAGATTTGGGAGAATAATTTGACATTAGTCTCCATAGTTTTTACAAAGAAAGCTAAGTCATGCTGTATTATGTGACAGATCAAGAGATTTGTGGATTGAGCTTGGTGCTTGTTTGCTTATTATAGAAAGTGAGCAGAAAGAGGTGGAGAATTTAATGATTGCTATTGCTAAATTACACCCAACATTGCCTATTAGAATTTTAATGTTTATAACTGCTATCTGTAGAAATTACTCAAGGAACACATACCAAGTTATTGTTTATTGATCTAATAGACTACCATGTAATGTGGCATTAACTCTTCTTGCAATCCTTCATCTCTTTCCTTTCTCTTGAACATTCCACACTCCAACCAAAGTAGATGCGTTCTCTATTCATACTGCACATTTCATAATTTTGTCCCTTCTTCTTTAAAGCTAAGTATAAGTCTTGGGGGGCACCAGAGTGACTCAGCCAGTTAAGCCTCCACTATTGATTTTGGCTCAGGTCGCGATCTCCGGGTCATGAGATCAATCTCTGCATCGGGCTCTGCACTTGGCATGGCTTGAGATTCTCTCCTGCTCCTTCTGCCCCTCTGCCTCCAACTCCCACTCTTGTGCACTCTCAAAAGAAAGAAAAGAAAGAAAGAGAGAAAGAGAGAAAGATAGGAAGGAAGGAAGGAAGGAAGGAAGGAAGGAAGGAAGGAAGGAAGG